>NW_006207830.1:165081-170216 GCF_000334495.1 Tupaia belangeri chinensis
CTTCGATATCTTGAATTATTTCTTCTGCATTTTCTTCAAACAGTTTTGGACTTTATATTTAAAGTTTTAATTATTTTTAGATAATATTTACAAATGGTGAGAGATGGTCATTTAGTTCATTCTTCCACAAATATTCAGTTTTTCCAGCACCAATTTATTGAAAAGACTATCTTTTTTTGTATTGAATTGTCTTGGGACTATGTCAAAAATCAGTTGACTGGGGAACCAGCAGTTAGCGTAATGGCTATGTCGCTAGACTCCCACGTAGTCGACCGCGGTTCGTGTCCCGGACCCGGTGGCTTAAAACTCACGCCGGGCGTGTGTGCGTGTGTGCCCAAGATCCTGAGAGGAGAATGGAGGAGAAGGGATTGCGGCGTGACCATCCCCCATGGGGGGTGATTTCTCGCTTTCTGTCTCTATGTCTCTCTCTGTCTGTCTGGAGAGTGCACACGCCCTACAGTGAAAATCTCTCCAAATAAAAAAAAAAATCAGTTGACTGTATTTTATTGGATTTATTTCTGGATATCTTATTCTATTTCATTGGTCTACATGTCTATTTTTTGTGTCCGTACAGTATATTGCTTTGACAAAAGAGGTCTTTTGAGATTACCAACAAATTATCTACGTGTGATTCCAGATAAATTATTTTTTTTTTGTATTTTTGTGAAGAATGTCACTGCTGGGACCAGCAATTAGCATAATGGCCATGTTGCTGAACTCCCATGTAGTTGACTGCAGTTTGAGTCCCGGACCTGGTGACGTAAACTCACACAAGGTTCCTATGCGTGCATGCCCAAGATCCCGAGAGGAGAATGGAGGAGGAGAAGGGACTGTGGCATGGCCATCCCCCCTGGGGGTGATTTCTCGCTTTCTATCTCTCTGTCTTTCTGGCGCGAGCATGTGCCCTATAGCAAAAACCTCTCAAAAAAAAAAAAAGTCACTGCTGTTTTAATGAAAATTGTATTTAATTTGTAGATCATTTTGGGAAATATCAATATTTTACCTTGATTCTTCAATCCATGAGCAAAGAATATCTTTCCAATTATTTGTATCTTTTTCAATTCATTTATTCAGCTTTTAAAAAGTTTTCACAATAGAGATCTTTTACTTCTTTGCTTCATTTATTCCTAGGCACTGTTTTTTGCATACAGAGGCATTGTTTTATGCATATAGCTATTATAAATTGGACTTCTTTCTTAATTTCTGCCTTGGTGTGTTTATAGTTAATGTACAGAAATTCTGCAACTGGTTTGTAGCATGTGACTTTATTGAACTGATTTTTCATGTATAAGAGTTTTTTTTTGTGGCTTCTTTATATTATTCCATACATATATTATGCCATCTGGAAATACTATGTTCATTTCACTTGTTCATTATTAATTTTGGTGCCTTTTATTTCATTCTCTTATCTGATTGCAATGACTAGAGATTTCAGTACTATGGTGCATAAGAGTGGAGAAAGAAGACATTCCTGTATTATTCCAGTTTTAGGCAGAAAAACTACAACTTTTCTCCACTAAGTATTATGTTAGCTGTGAGTTTGTCATATTATAGCCTTTATTGTGTTAAGAGATGTAGCAACTGTCACTATTTTGTTGAAAATCTTATTCATTAAAGAATGTTGTACTTTTTGAAATGCTTTTCTTCACCAGTTGATATGATCATGATTTCTCTTTTCTCCTATTAATGTGCATTTTTTGTTTTACATATATTGAACCAACCTTGCATTCCTGGGAAAATCCTCCTTGGTTGTGGTATAATCTTTTAATTATGCTGTTTAATTTTGTTTGCTACTGTTTTGTTGAAGATTTTTGCATCTATATTCATCAGGGATATTGGTCTGTAGTTTTGTTGTGCCCTTATCTGCTTTTGATATCAAGGTGATGGTGGTTTGCTAAAAAGAGCTTGGGATGGTTTCCTCCATTTCATTCCTCTGAAATAGCTTGAGGAGAATTGGTACTAATTCTTCCTTAAAGGATTTGTTGAATTGAGCAGTGAAGTCATCTACACCAGGGCTTTTCTTTCTTGGCAGGCAATTTATTACCATTTCAAACCCATTACTCATTATTGGTATAGTCTGGCTTTGTGCTTTTTCCTGACTCAATCTAGGTATATTGTATGTGTCCAGAAATTGATCTTTTGTAGGTTTTCCAGCTTGTTGGCATATGGTTGCTCATGGTATTCTCTCACAATCTTTTGCACTTCTTCAATATCTGTTTTAATATCCCCTTCTCTGATTCTGACTTTATCTGGTGTCCTTCCTGTGTTTCTTGGTTAATCTTGCTAATGGCTAGTCAATTTTATTTATTGTCTCAAAAAAAAAAAACACCAGATTTTCATTGTATCAACTTTTGTATTGATCCTTTGTTCTCTATGTAATTTATTTCTGCTCTTCATCATTTTTTCCTTTTATTTCTAGGTTTCACTTGTGCTTTTCTAGTTCTTTGAGATGCATCACAAGGTTGTTTACTTGCCATATTTTTATTTTGTTCTTGTAAACTATTTGCTATAAACTTTCTTATTATTCTGGTTTTTGCTGAATCCCAAAGGTTCGGAAGTGGGTAACTTGTTATCATTTGTTTCATGAAAATCTTTCATTTTATTTGTAATTATTTCAATAGTTTCAAAATTGTTTTTTGTTTAAGTTCCTTGCATTTGTAAAAGTTTTATTTTTTAATTTTAAGTTTAATTCCCATGTGGTCAGATAATTTGTTATATATAATTTTTATTCTTTAAAATTCAAAGAGGTCTTGTTGTGAACACTTATGTGGTCAATGTTAGAGAATATTTCTTGTGCTGATGAAAAAATGATTATTCTGTATTTGTTGGGTGAAATGTTCTATAAATGTCTGTTGGGTCATTTTGATTTACATGATCACTTAACTCTGGTGTCTCTATTTTTGGCTAGATGATTTATCTAATGATAACAGTGGGTTTCTGAAATTCCTCAAAATTAATGTGTTAGATTTTATCTCTCCTTTTAACAGTCTTTTTTTTTGTGTGTGTATATTTGTGTGTTCTGGTGTTAGGGTTGTGAATACTGGTAGTTTTCATATGTCTATGGTGCATTTATCCCTATAATATTATATAATAACCTTTTTATTATCTCTTTTTAGATTTTTAGCTTGAGGCTATTTTGTCTGATATTAAGATTGCCAATCCATTTTTTTGTCATTTTTTTCATGGAATGGCTTTTTCTGCTTTTTTTAAAAAAAATCCATTCAATGAGTCTATATCTTTTGATTGAAGAGTTTATTTACATTTAATCATATGTTGATAGTTATGGATTTACACCTGGCAATTTTCTAGTCACTTTCTCATTTCTCATGTTTTCTTATCTCATTTTTCCTTCAGTTATTTTTATCTTTGCAATTTGGAGATTTGGTGTAATGGTAGAAAATTGTGGTAGGGATTGACTCATTTCTGTTTCTTCCTTGTGTAGTTATTCTACTTGTGAGTTTCATACTGTCTCATGTTTTCATAGTGATATTTATTTATCTTTTATTTCTAGATGCAGTACTCTCTTAAATATTTCTCAAAGAGCTCATTTACGATTGATAAATGCTTTCAATTTTTGTTTGTCTGGAGATGATGTTATTTATCCTTTAATGTTGAAGGATATTTTTTCAGGGTATAGTATTCTTGGTTGGGAATGATTTTCTTTTTTATTTTTTAATGTTAAATGTATCTTCCATTTTCTCCTAACTTATGAAATTCTGCTGAGGGATCAAAGTTAATTTTATGAGGCATACTTTATAAGTAACTTGGTATTTATCTCTAGCTATTTTTAGTATTTTGTCTTTTTGACTATAAGTTCCTTGGAAAGGAACTTATGTTGAACTTATTTGGCTTCCTTTAAATGTCCTAAATCTGAATATCTGTATCTCTCTTTAGAATTCAAGAGTTTTCAGCTAATATTTTTAAATAAATATTCTATGCCTTTTCCTATCTTTTAATCTTCTAGAATATGCATTATGTAGATATTCAGTCACTTACAGGTGTCCCAAATATCCCACTTGTTAACTGTAGTGTTATTTAAAGTTAATTTTTTTTTTTTTTACATTGTATGGACCATGTTAAAGGTTGTAGTGTACATGAGATTCTTTCTTCTGCATGGTGCATCTGTTATTGGTGTCTTATAGAGAATTTTTGTTGTTGTGTTTCCTGTATTTAATTCTTCATTTCTAGCATGTCTAGTTGATTCTTTTTCAAGATGCTTATAACTCTGCTGAATTCTTCATACATGTTATGGAAAGTTTTTCTCATCTCCTAAAGTTGTTTTTTCTTGAAAATCATTGAGTTTTGTCAGGAACAATGTTATCAAATCTCCTTCTGACATTTCTGTGATTTCCTTATTTTTACCTCCTGTTTGTGGAAAATTAAAGCATTCTTTTGGAGAAGAATTATTCCTTTTCTTTTCATATTTATTGCATCTCTGCATTGATATTTAGGTGTTTGGTGGAAGCACTCACTTATTCCTAATGGGAATTGATTCTTTTGTGCCAGCAACTGCTGCCTGTGTGGTAGTTCCTTGAATATTCAGACATTATGTAGGTGTAGGGATCCTCCCACAGATAAGGTAGCTGAATGAAGATATCTGCTGAAACTAAGGAATATCTTCAGTCTTAGATGTGTTGAAAAAGAAAGAGATGTTGGTGCTGATTAAGGAGTTGTAACTTGAGGGTGGCTAGTTTTTTAGTTTATAATTTGTGTTTCACTCCTGGGAGATGGAAGAAGCTGTCTGTCTCAGTGCCTGAGTCTCTCCACAGACATGGCACTCCCTTCAAGTGGTTCTTTGCAGGAGAGATGGGCAAAAGCCATCACTGGTTTGGGCAGGGAATCTGGGTGCTCCCCACTCATCTTAACAGGTGAACAAAAACACCAAGTAGGCATGTACAATGCAGGTAGTGGACAAAATATCTGGACAGGTGTTTGTGGTGCTTGTTTGTGGTGCTATCAGGCACAATTAAGTACATGGGCATGGAGAATCTTGGGGAGGCCTCTGTGGAACCAATTGGTGCCAACAGGTGTACAGGAAGCTCTGGGCAGGGCTTCACAGTGTTGGTGGGTGCCAGTAGCAGCATGAGGGGCTCTAGGCAGTCCTCCATGGTATAAGCTGGTGCAAGTGTGTGTGT
>NW_006207830.1:170247-199869 GCF_000334495.1 Tupaia belangeri chinensis
GGACTCTTGTCAGGCCTCTTTTCTTCATCCTCGTATCTTCTTCTGTGCCCAGAAAGGAGAGATACCTGGCATCCTTCTTTTCATCAGCTATGCTTCCTCTCCCCTCTTTTCACACTCACAGTTCAGGGAGATCCCAAGAAGGTGTGCTTCAAATAGCAACAGAAGGGACAAAAGCTTTTTGCAGAGTTTCAAGACTTGGGGAAGGTTACAGGCTTGCTTGGGGAGTCAGAGAGGAATATACAATTTCCTCCATCTCTTTTGTGAGAGAGAAGAGAGTGCATTCACATGCCAATATCTGTTCCTCAGAATAGTCATCCCACTGCACTGGTCCAACTGTATTCTGGAGCATATAATGGTATATTGTTTGGGGTGTGGGGGTTACATCTCTACAGTTCAATCTATGGGGTCTTCACTGTAGCTACCCTTGCAGGTCTAATGGGATTAGTAGATTTTCAGGAATGTGGATACAGATTTCTTTTCAACAGTTATTTCATGCTCAAAATGGCACCACTCGTGTGTCCTTTGAGTTGAGGTTAACAAGGCAAGATCCTTTCCAGGAGCCATGTAAGCCTGTGAATCTCAGGATATTCTCAGTGAGCCAGGACTGTGCAGGATGCTGGACATCAAGTAACTATTCATAGAAATGTCATCCATGGTTACATCTGGCTCACTGTTTTCCAGAAAAGGGGAGTTTCTGTTGATTCCATGTGCTTCATGTTTTTTCTCTGCTGTTTCTCTCAATACGTCACATTTTAGAAAACTTCAGATCTTTCCTTGGTGGTTTCAAGTTTCCTTCCTTATAAATCTCAGTTCCATGTGTCTGAGTAATTGATATTTTATTTCTTGTTGCAGTGGAGATGAGTGCTGTGGGCTTCCTGTTGGCCATCTTGATCTCTTGAGACAGATTCCCCAGTCTTGTAGTGAGGGGTCAATTTTGTCTGATTGAATATAGGATCTATGGCAGTCCAAGAATCACTTTCCAGTAGACCTTCTCTGTGTCAAATCAACCTCCCTTTTATTGTTTTTGCTCCACATATAATGTAATTGTTCCTGTTTTCTGCTTTTCAGTACTTCCTTTATTCTAAGAGAATTAACTAACTTTTATAAAGCATGATTTATCTTCCAGAAACTATAATGAACAATTATTAGATCTAATAATTTTACTTCGTTATATATACAAAAGAATTGAAATCTCAAAGATATGTTTGTACACCCAGAGTCATAGAAACCTTATTCACAATAGCCAAAGCAGAAGCAAACCAAATGTCCATAGATGATGAGTGGATAAACTAAATGCAGTAGATACACACAAACTTGAAAAGAAAGGAAGTTCTGATCCATGCTACAACATGGATGAGCACTGAGAACATAAAGTTCAGTGAAGTGATTCAGTCATAAAAAGACAGCTATAGTTATATGAAGTATCTAGAGTGAGTAGTCACTTTCATAGAAAAATAGTGTAGAATGTTAGTTTCAGGGGCCAATTATTCTGAGGGGTGGACAGGTATGGAAAGTTGTTGTTTAATGAGTATAGAGTTTTAGTTCCTGTAGATGAAAAAGCTCTGGATATTAGTTAAGCAACAATGTAAGTATACTTAACACTATTGAATCATACAGTTCAACATGATTAAAATGCCAGATTTTATATAATCTGTATTTATCACATTATTTTAAAAAGCTGCTTATCCACTTTACATATCATATGTTGTTTGAGTTTGCTAGTTCTCTCCTCTCCTTTTTTCTTTCTTTCTTTTTTTTTTTTTTAATTAACCACATCTACTGTTCTACACTCTCAAACCACTCTTCCTTAACTGGTTAGTGGCTGCTTGGTGTAGACAGAGAAGAGTTTGAGAAATGTGGCCTAAGTAGCTTTCAGAGCATCTGCCTGGGATAATAATGATGAGTTATCTCTTACTGAGCACTTACTTCTACCAGGCACTTTGCATGTATTGTCTAATTTAGTCTATATGAGAGTCCCATGAGATGATTAGTCTTAGTGGAGTCAGCAGTCCGTTGTCAGAAATGGAGAGCATTTGCAGCATAGTTGATCAACTGACTAAAGAGCAAACTGCAGAATTCAAGGAAGCTTTTTCACTGTTTGACAAGGGTGGTGATAGAACTATTAATGTAATAACAAAGGAATTAGGAACAGAACTGTCTAATAAAGTAAATGCTGATGGTAATGGCACAATTGACTTCCTTGAATTTCTGACAATGATGGCAAGAAAAAAGAAAGACATAGTGAAGAAAAACTTATAGAAGCATTCCATGTGTTTGAGAAGGATGATGGCTGCTCTATTAGCACAGCAGAACTTCACCATGTTATGACCTTACAGAGAAATTAACAGATGAAGAAGTTGATGAAATGAAGTAGATATTGATGGTGATGATCAAGTAAACTATGAAGAGTGTACAAATGATGACAGCAAAGTGAAATCATTGTAAAAAATGTGTTAAATTTCTTGTGCAAAATTGTTTATTTGCCTTTTCTTAGTTTATAACTTATCTGTAAAAGGTTTCTCTCTTCTGACAAAAAAATAAGCATGTATAGTAACACACCAAAAAAAAAAAAAAAAAAAAAAAGTGTTTGTAGTAATCAAGATTCATTCCTCCATGTTTCTTCTATAGCTTACTGTGATTGTCCTGAGACTTTATTTTAGAAAATTGATCAAGTAACATGTAACGCGAAGTTTACTTTGTGTGTCTCTAAGGCCTTCTGCAAATCTAAGCTAAGATGGAGTTGGTCAAACAGGGAAACATCTAGATTATGTATTTTCTTAAGTAATTTTCTTCAGAAATTGTCAGCATGCTGTTGCTGAAGTGTGAAGTTGTAATTCTGTGTGGGCTATGAACAGTCAACAATACGTATTTAAAAGCTGCATTATTGCAAAACGGGTATATTATTCAGATACTCATACACTGTGTTCTAGTACCACTGATTCTGTACCATCAACATTTTCTTTGATTATTACTTGCTTTTTAAACTTTGTTTAGCCACTTACAGAAAAATCTACTTATGGCACAAGCTGCCTCAAATTCATTCCAAGTTGTATATTTGTTTTCCAATAAAAAATTATAGTATGTCATCCCTCCCCCTAGAAAATTCCCATGAGATCATTTTACAGAAGATAATACAAAGTTTAGTAATATCAGGTAATATTCCTGAAGTCACATATTCAATTTGTGAGTATAATTTGGATTTCATGTTATATATTCATATACTTACACCCAATATAACAAATTTGCTGAAACTGAAAATAAGTGTTTGACTTCCTACCTCCCAAAACAAATCTTGACTAACATTTTTTTTTTCAGTCATTCTGATGCATGCGAACAATTCTGAATTGTTCCTTTTTCCTGACTTTAAGCCCTCCCAAAGTCCCAGAGGTTCTAATTTTACTTCCTCTACTCTGTTTCTATAATCCTTTTCTATTCTTTCTTCCTCTTTCCTTCAGAGATCCTCCAGTTCTTTCCTTACCAATATACTGATTCTATGAAATAAATTGTTGGGGAACATGGCAAAGAGAAAATGCCTACAACAGGTAGAATCTGTAGGAAGATTGTGTATGTTGATACTTTGTTATTTTTATCTTTATATAAATGCTCTCAAGTGTAATAGATGATTAAAAGAGTATGAAAAATAAGTAATCTGATTTGGGAAACTTTTACATATTATTATACTTCCTGTTACTTTCAATGTTTATAATATTTATATTCTTAAAAAACTATATTTTAAAGAGGTTTAAACAAAGGAATTCTCCATGTGAAATCAAGTGATATTGATTATCTAAAACTGAAATTTTAAGAGAAGAAAAGTTTAGAGTAACTCATTAGAAGGAAAATCTACACAGTCATTTCTAAACTCAAGGGTATAATATTTATTATGCTGTTTACACATTATGCCTAAACTCATCTGTACCAAAATGTTCCAATCCCTTAGAGTGAGGCTCTATTATTCTAGTGGATTAATAGTTACTCTCTTCTGTTGCCTAATCCTCGGGGTGTTCCCGGAGGATATCTGTGTTGGGGCCTCACCTGCCAATTAGAATCTAAGTATAATTTGTTCTGCACATATAGGCATAAAAACTGAAAAGACAAAAATACGAAGTTCTGTTCTGATGTCATCAGGTCAGGCTAACACAGGGATTAATCCACCTGTACTCCCAGTAGTATTCTCTGGGAATAGTGACAATAAGTTCTTTTTTTTTTTTCTGACCAAATATCTCAAAATTCTGTTGTTCAATGATCTTCCTTATGTATGTTCCTGAACTGTATTCTCGCCCCCCTCACGCCCTCTCTACTGCAGCTAGAAGTGCGTCTTTATCTTTTCTCTTTCCCACAACATATGGAAACAGATGCTGCTTAAAACCTCCTCACATTGGGCCCAGCAGGTGGTGTGGTGGAAAAGGCACTGAGTTTCCACATGGGTGACTGTGGCTGGAGTCCTGGACGGGTGGCTTGAAAAATTATAACAAATAAATAGATAAATAAATAAATAATATAGAAACACAAAAACAAAACATCCTCATATAGACAACTGAATCTTTAACATGACCATTGGGACCCTGAGTAATTGTTTGCTTTTCTTCATCTTAAGCTTCATCTCACAATTCATTTGCTCTTTTAACTAAAGTTCTTCAAATAAGCTATGCTCCTTTCCAACAAAGCTGTTGCACATGCCACCCCCCCACACACACACACACACACACACCTGGAAAGGCCTCTGCCCTCTCCTGTCTTGCACTCTTATTCTTCAGATCTCAGCTGCTCTAACATTTCCTCAGGGACATCCTCCCTACCCTAAAGGAACGTCTCCTAGACACACAAATCATGACCAAATACGCAATTACCAACAAGGAAGAGAGTGAGCTGCTCGGGCACAAACAACCTCCCATGACAACTCCCTGTTTTCTTTCTAGCACTTATGGAATGAGCATCCCTAAAGGGAAATGTGTAACCCAAAAATGTTCAAAGTGGGACATTTCCGCAAGTGGGACATTCCACCTTGACATTGTAAAATGAATTTTGGTCAAAATGCACACACCAGCACACAGTTTATTCAATATCCCTGAGGGAAATAGGATGCATTTATTCTCCTTCAGCTGTGGAAAACGTCTCACAGAAGAGTAAGGAGGTGAATGATCCCTGTATAACCCAAAGAAACAGAAAGATTAACTGCTGCTGTTTTATGCCAAAAGTGATAAGCCAAAATTAATGAAACACTTGAAAAAGTTTTTAGCATAAAGCTAAAAATGGAGATCGCAGTGAGAGTGAGGGTGGGAGCATTGCAGTGAGCACACTGCAGAAATTAAGAAAAGACACAATATTAAGCTTTTATAGATCACTGGTGATTAAGCTTCCACTGATCATGAATTTGTGGAGACATTCATTGATGAGGTTTCCAAGGCCATTTCTGATAAAATTCAGGCACCAGAACAAGTTGATAATGCTGAGCAAACAGCACTGTTTGGGCAGAAAGATGCAGACTATAGCTTATGAGAGAGCCCTATAGGAATTAAGGTTGTCAAAGGCAGAAGAGCTGTGTTAGAAAGTATTAACACGGCAGGCAAGCACAACTGTAAACTTGCTGTGACAGGCAAAAGCTTGCATCCTTTTTTTTTTTTTAAGAATTATTTTAACTTTATTTATCATCATCATCATTATTGTTATTATTAATTGGACCAAAGAGAGACAGAGAGATAGAGAGAGAGGGAAAGTGAGAATGCAAGCTGCCAGGTCCAGGACTTGAACTGCAGTCAATCACGTGGGAGTCCAGTGCCTTTAACCACCATGCTATCTGCCAGCCACAACATCCTTGTTCCTTTAAAGGAGTGAATTTCTTATCACTTCATTACTGTGTTTATGAAAGAGCACAAAATACCAGAAACATTGTTCCTGATTGGTTGCACAAAAAAGTTTGTACCAGCTTCACTTCAGGGAAACTGGGCTGGATGATGATTGTAAGATTTTGTTATTCCTTGACAACTGCTCTGATTACACTCTGGCTGAAATTCTCATCCAAAATGACATGTATGCCATGTACTTTCTAGCAAATGCGACCTTATTAATTCAGCCATGTGACCAGGGTATCTTTTGATCAATGAAGAATAAATATAAAAACCCTCTCAAATAGCAGGCTGACAATGGTGAACACAGATGTGGGTATGGAAGGCTTTGAAAAAGAGGCTAGGACCAGTTGCAGTGGGTCATAGTATGCCAGTGCTCCATATGGCTGAATGCACATAGAAGGTCCCAGGGTCACAACCCTAGTGTACATAGGGTGTGCATACGCACATGCCCATGATCCAGACCGGCCGGGCTGGCGTGGAGTGTGGCATGATGATTCTGTTGGGTGTGCCACCTCTCTGTTCCCTCTTGTGAAAGAGAGAAATAAATAAACTTTAGAAATGATGTAAATGGGAGTTTGGTATGAAGAATGCCATGCATGTTGTTGCCAATGTTTGAAACATGGCAATTAATAGCACAGTGGTGCATGCCTGGCACAGCTCTTCCCATGACTGTGTTCAGGGATGAGGTAACTGTGTACAGGATGGTAACTTTGGTGTCAGCAGGTGGCATGGAGGTTAAGGTGGCTGGATCTCATGCACAGCCAACTGCATGAATCCAGTGACTTGAAAATGATGCCGGGCATGTGTGCATGCAAACCCAAATTTCCAAGAAGAAAATGGAGGAGAAGAGATTGAGGCATGACCATTCCCTCTGAAAGATGATTTCTAGTTTTCTCTCTCTCTCTGTCTCTCTCTCTCCCTCCCTCTCTCTGCTTCTGGTGAGCACATATACCTGATTACAAAAAAAAAAAAAAAGAAAAAATGCCGATTTTGAAGGATTGTATATGTCAAACGCAAAAAAGAAATTATGTCTGACCCTCTTCATATGCAAAAAATATACCTTTGCAAAGTTCATCCTAAGTTAGAAGAAATGGATTTTAGAGAAGGTTTTGGGGTTAATGAAGAGGCTCCATTGTTCATTTGTTGACAATACTGGAAGGGCCCAAATGGTTCTGAATGAAGGTGATGATAATAGTGATGACGTGGATGAGGCTGTAACACTGCAGAATAGTGCCTGTGTCTGACAGGTAAAAATGAGCAATGGGCTTCTCGAAGGACTAGAGCAGCCTGTATTTATAATAGAGCAAAAACAGTGAGTTTATAAAATCAAAGAGAAACTTGTAAGACAACAGCTATTCTTAATGAGGCAGATGACTTTTGGGGGAATGTTTTAGAAAGCCACCCAGTAGAATGCTAGCTTATCCCAGAGGACCCGCTTCCTGCCCCTTCCTCTGCTTCTTCTCTTTCCTCTTATTTAAACAAATAAAAAGACCGTGTATAATAATCATTTTGTCAAAACTCAGCCTTATCATTGGAGACCAGAAGCCTGCCCTTGCTGTTGCTCGTCAAAGCTGACACGGGTATTCTGGGTGCTGCTGTGCTGCTTAGTTACCTGGAGCACATGTTTTCACTCCAGGTGATCGAAGTGGTTGTAGTGGTATGTCTTATTTTTTTAAATAATTATTTTATTTTACTTTATTTATTTACTTATATAAATTTAACCAGAGGGGGACACACACAGAGAGAGAGGGAGATTAGATTATAATGAGAGAGAGAGAGAGAGAGAGAGAGAGAGAAAGCAACCTGCCAGGTCTGGGACTCAAACCGCAGTTGCCATATGGGAGTCCAGCACCCTTAAACACCACACCACCTGCCGGCCCCAGTATGTCTTATATTTTTACTGTTGAGTGCTTATACATGAATAACTAAGAGATGAGTGTTTATCAATAACAAGTAAATTCAATCAAGAATGACACTGATGCCGGGAACCAGCAGTTAGCGTAATGGCTATGTCGCTGGACTCCCACGTAGTCGACTGCGGTTCACAACCCGGACCCGGTGGCTTAAAATTCATGCCGGGCGTGTGTGCATGCGTGCCCAAGATTCCGAGAGGAGAATGGAAGAGAATGCGGCGTGACCATCCTCCCTGGGGGGTGATTTCTCGCTTTCTGTCTCTATGTCTCTCTCTCTGTCTGGCGAGCGCATGTGCCTTATAGCGAAAACCTTAAAAAAAAAAAAAAAAAGAATGACACTGATGCCACTGATGCCAAACCACCATAGACTGTCCATGTGGGTGGCTGGGATCTTGGCCTCTCTGCTTTGTTATACTTTAGTGTACACAAATGTTGCTTCGTGCACAAAATTATGAAAAATACTGCATAGGCCATGTGTATAGGATGTATGTGAAACATAAATAACTTTCATGTTTACACTTGGGTCCAACCCTTAAAATATATAATTTTATATATATATATATGTGTGTGTGTGTGTGTGTGTGTATATATATATATATATATATATACGTTACAATACAAAAAAAAATTCCAAAGTCCAAAACACTTCTGGTCCAAAGCATTTTAGACAAAGGATGCTCAGCCTATTAGCCTATTACACATTCAGTGATTATAATCTAATTGTATGATTATTTGATTAATGCCTTTCCTCTTCCTATAAGTCTGTAAACTCTTAAGGGTCTTAACTCCTTTTTGGGGGGTGGGGGAGGGGTTTTTGCTATAGGGTGCATGCGCTTGCCAGAAAGACAGAAAGAGACAGAGAGACAGAAAGCGAGAAATCTCCCAGGGGGGATGGCCACGCCGCAATCCCTTCTCCTCTCAGGATCTTGGGCACGCATGCACGCATACGCGCCCAGTGTGAGTTTTAAGCCACCTGGTCCAGGACACGAACTGCAGTCGACTCCGTGGGAGTCCAGCGACATAAGCCATTATGCTAACTACTGGTCCCAAGGGTCTTAACTCTTAAGACCACGGCTAGTATCTGTTCATCAGAACAGAGCAGTTTGGGCACATTATAGTAGCTGTAAATAAATTTATCCTGTCATAAACAACTTCATTAAAATTTTTAATTTTTGCACATGGCTTTTTCTCCTCCTGTCAGCCTATTCTTATTTTTACTTAGCTTTGTTTTGTTTTTGTTGTTGATTTTTTTCCTGCAGGGTGCATGTGCTTGCAAGAGAGAGAACAGGGGAGAGAAAGAAAGTGAGGAATCACCCCCCAGGAGAGATGGCCACGTCAAAATCCATTCTCTTGAGATTTGGGGCACACACGCATGTGGCTTTCAAGCTTCTGGGTCCAGGTCTCAAACTGCAGAACTGGCCATGTGGGATCCAGGTGCCAGAATCGGCCATGCAGGATCCAGTCTGTGGCTATTGGTGGGACCTATTTAGCTCTTGTATATTTCAGATTTTTCTTTTCTTGCCAGAAAGAGATGGAGAAACAGAGAGGGAGAAGGAGAAAGCATTCTCCAATTAGGCAAACTGCAATCTCTTCTTCATTCCTCCATCCTGTCAAGGTTTGGGGTATGCACCCGCACATACCTGACATGTTTATCAAGATGTTGGAGCTGGGATTCCAATCACAGTTGATCATCTGGGATCTAGTGCCTTAACCACTGGGCTACAGGGCCTGTTTAGATTTCTCAAGCATTATATCATTGAATTCCAAATCACTGAACTTCATCCCTCCATCATCGAGCTCATCTGCCTGCTATATTCCTACACACTCAGTTACCCTTGCCTAGAGAAAAATCTGAAACCAGGCCATTTAGTATCCATTTATCATGCCCTACCTCCAGTGTGTGACAGCAGCTGTATTACTTTTCATTAGTGGAATTTCTCCAGTCCTTCCTGGAATGACACTTGATATGGGTTTGGAGCCTAGGACTTTCAACTCCTACCTACTAACTTAAAAAAAATAAAAGCAGAAATCACCAACAAATGGAAGATGAAAAACCAGCAACTTTTTAAAGTTGCTTTTTGCTGTTGCCATTTTTTTTTGTTTGTTTGTTTGGATTTGTTTTGTTTTGATGTGGGTACATGAGCTTGCTAGAGAGAGAGGGAAAGTGAGAAGTCATCATCCCCTCAGCTCCCCAGAGAGGATGGCCATGTCATAATCCCTTCTTTGCCATTCTCCTCTTGGGATTTTTGGCACACATGTGCACACACACCCAGTTTGATTTTCAAGCTGCCGGATTCAGAACTTGAACTGCATTGCCAGCCATGTGGAATCCAGTCACCTAAGTCTCCCTGCCATCTCTGGTCCAACCAGTAACATTTTAATAGTCTCCATCACAGGGTTTTCTGATTAAAAACAATAAATTCATGGCTTAAACTCAGTCCAAGTGGAGACTTCTTTCTCAGTTGGATTGGAGAGGGAGAACCTCTAGCTCAGGGGCTAACTAATTTACCCACCCATGGCAGCAGGAAAGCTGAAAGGAGGAGGAAAAGGGGGGCACCTTTCTTCCTCACTAGCGCTCCTTTCTCCTTCCCCTTTCTCTGCCGCATGCCAAAGCCTTGATCAAGTAGCACTCTGTACCATTTTGTTCTCACTAGCAGGCACAGCACTGTAGGATTGCAATCTTTTGTGAATCAATGTTAATCTTGCATAAATTAAATTTTCTAAAGGGAAAGATTTTTTTTGCATGATAATTTTCTAAATGCAGCCTCAATTTTTTGAAGAATTAAAAATCCTGAATACATGATTTTTTCTGAGTAAAATATCAATAAAACACAAATTTAAAGCATATTTCTTTGAAATCCGTGTTGAAGAGCTCTCTGCCCATCCATGTCCACTGCAGCACATTCACAGTAGTCAAGATACAGAGACAACCTGTGCCCCTAGTGAGTCAATGATTCAAGAACATGTGATATAGACACACAATACACTTCACCTTTTAAAAATCTGGGAAATTGTCATTTCCAAAGTCTTGGATGAGCCTGGAGGAGAACATTTCTCTAAATAAATTTTTTCCAAGATCAAAGTAAATTTAATGAGATTTTAGTTCCTAATTGAAACTGTATTTACCATACTCTTCTGTACAAAACATTTTTTTCTAATCACTCATCACACTTCAAGATGAGGATAATCAAGTTTAAATAGAATAGCAGAGTTATTAATTTTATATCTTCTATAAATAGTTGGATTTAAAATAAATCTTAGTAAACTCGTTAACTTTTTGCATAAAATTTCCAGATGTATTTGGAATAGTGGGAATACATAAACATTCCCTTGACAATGAAACTTTTCAATTATAAACTTTATGTTCAGAAACCAAATCTTCCTTCCAGGGTAAGCTGCTTGATTGTGGGTAAGTTATTTAATGTCTTTGCCCCTTGCTTTTATCATTTATAGAAGACTTCAGCAGAGTTTTAGTTTTATTTTTTAATATTTTTAAATTTGCTATAGGGCATGTACACTCAGTGGACAGGCAGAGAGAGAGAAAAAAAAAGACTGAGAAAAAGCACCCCCTAGGCAGGATGGCCATGCTACAACCCCTTCTCCTTCATTCTCCTGCCAGGATTTTGGGAATACACTCACACATGCCTAGTGTGTTTTCCAAGCTTCCAGGTCCAGGATTTGAACCTCAGATTCAACCATATGGGATCCAGTCGCCTTAACCATCATGCTATGGTTTGGCTCATTGGCATTTAAATAAAACTGTAAAATGCTCTTTCTGTTCTGGATAGATTAGATACTTTATGAGAAGAGATGGCACGTGCAACATAGTTTCTCCACTACTGTTCTGTCTCCTCTCACAAATAATGCTTGGATAGATTTGTCAAAATAAGTGAAACTGATGTTCATAAAATAAATAAATAAATAAATGACCACATCCTAAGAGGAAACAGTATTCCACATCATTATTCAGTTTTTATCCAGTAATCAAGGCATTTAATACTTTAGCTTTAATAGTTACCAAGTAATGTAAGACAACACTTCCAGTGAGAGCGGACATTATTTTCCCCTCAGCACATTCCTTCCCCCTGTCTCCTGTCAATGGCCCTAATCCCCACCCTTTGGGAGCGCTGTCCATATCCATTCCACTGTATCCTGCACCCTGGTCACAGGGGTGTCATTTAGTCACACAAGGAAATTAGGTTTTACTCTTAGCTGAGGGCCACAGGACCAAAGGCAGGTGAGGCTTTGCTGCAGCTTCCTACACAAGGTCCCTGGAGGGTCCCTGGCATCTGCCTTTCCAGGACTACTTTTCCATCAGTTTCTTTAATTCTCTGAGTACCCTAATAAGTCAGTCCTGTTAATAATGTGTAGTAAGATAATGTCTACTTTATTCATACAATAACATGCGTAGGGCTGTGTGGTCCTGTGTGTGTATGCACCTGGACCCGCATAGGAATCTAATCCCGGGACCTGCCCTGGTACGGGTGGGCCTGTGCCCAGCCCATGACCTCCAGCTGAGGCTGGAGTGGATGGCTGCCTGAGAACTCTGCAGCTGTCAGCTCTCTCTATCTCTCTCTCTCTCTTTCTCCCTTTATCTCCTCCTGTCTTTCACTCTCATAGGAGAAATAAACACGTAAACTTAAAAACAAACAGAAAGTACAGAAACCCCAACATACACATGAGAACAATAAATCTAAAAGTACATACATACATACATGCGTTACATGAAGCAAATGAAATTTTTACTCAACTAAAGTTTGTTTTACAAAGGAGATTTCAATATCAGATTCTCTGTGTTTTTCATTCATTTATAAGGTCCAATTACACCAAATAATTAATTGCTCCCTTGCCTAAAATGCCTTCAAACTTGGGAAATTAATACCCAAAGGAAGACCAAGGCAGGTTATTTAAAATCTACTCTGTGCAGAAATTATTATAATCCCTGGAGTTACACAGGAATCACTGCAGGGAACTAAGAGTATATCAAGTTATAGTATTTTATCAGCAATTGACTGTAAAAGAGAAGGCTTCGGGCCACCTACTCACAGACTGCAGGCTGATGGGGGTTTAGGCAGGGAGGCTTCTTCTTTCTGCTGGAAAGGACAGGAAACACCATGAAAAATAACCAGCCAGTCATGCTCCCTGTTTACCATGTAAGTGCCCAAGTTTTGTCCTTCACTTTTTATTTGATTTTCACTCTCCCTCTCCCAACCATCACCAGGATAAAACAAACAACCCCCAGGTGAATGGACTGAGAGAGAAGACTGGGCTGATAGTTATAAGGTCTTGGGAAATAGAACCCACAGGGGCATTTATAATTTAAAGTTATTAGCGTCTTGAATGGTTTAAATATGTAGGAAGAGAAACCAGGATGATTTTTAAATATAAACAGAGTCTTTATCTCCCTTTCGTGAACTATCTACACTGCAAAATTAGGTGATGTTAATGTGGGTCTAATTGGGCAATAACAGAATATGGGTACTAAGAAGAAGCTGCTGGTGACTCTAGTGTACCAAACACAGGTGGTCCAGAGGTCAGGGCATGTTATACAGTTTTCAGATCGTCCAGAGATAGCTTTCTTTTGACTGGTTCTCATGGGTATCCCTCAAAACAGGGAGACAGTGTGGGAAAGATGATGTCTGTTTGTGTGGCTGGCATGACCACAGGGGACAGCAGAATTAATGTATCCAAATTGTCTCAGAAGAATAAAAGTATTTGAATGAACCCTTGTCAGTTAGGAGGATATTGAGCCTTTATATTTGGTCCTTTAGAGTCACAGCTGCCATGTGGTGTAATTGCAACTTCATACTGCACGTGAAGAATGGGAGCTCGGTGGCCAGTCCTGAGGCTGCTTGATGAGGCTGTGCTGAGGGGTGTCAGCAGTCAGGCTGCCCTGCAGAAATGCTCAGAGGGAGACACCGGCAGAGCATATGGCTCTGTCAGGGAGCTTGGTCTGTCAGGACCTATGTCTTTGGCTGCTTCTCCATTTTATTGAGTTAAACCCAGGTAATGTATTACATTTAACCACATTTTTCTTTTTCCAGACACCCAAGAATTGATGCTTTCATAAAAATGAGAAATCACACAATGGTGACTGAATTTATCCTGCTGGGAATCCCTGAGTCAGAGGGCCTGGAGACAACCCTTTTATTCCTCTTCTCATCGATATATTCGTGCACCCTCTTGGGAAATGTGCTCATCCTTACGGCGATCCTCTCCTCCTCTCGGCTTCACACTCCCATGTATTTTTTCTTGGGAAATCTCTCCATCTTGGACCTGGGGTTCTCTTCAACAACTGCTCCCAAGATGCTGTCATACCTTTCGGGGCAGAGTCAAAGGATCTCTTTCCAGGGTTGTGCTTCCCAGCTCTTCTTCTACCATTTCCTGGGCTGCACTGAGTCTTTCCTGTACACGGTGATGGGCTTGGACCGCTATGTAGCCATTTGTCACCCCCTGAGGTACACGGTCATCATGAATCCCAGGGTCTGCTCTGTCTTGGCCTCAGGTACCTGGGTGGGTGGCCTTATGCATGCTGTTATTCTAACTTTTCTCACCTTCCAGTTACCCTACTGTGGGTCTAACGAGGTGGCCTATTACTTCTGCGATATACCTGCAGTGTTACCTCTAGCCTGCGAGGACACATCTCTAGCCCAGAGGGTAGGTTTTACAAACATTGGTCTTTTTACTCTCACTTGCTTTTTACTTATCATTGTTTCTTACACTTGCATCGGGGTCTCCATATCAAAAATTCATTCAGCAGAGGGCAGACATCGAGCTTTCTCAACCTGTAGCACCCACCTCACTGCAATTCTCTGTGCTTATGGACCAATAATCATCATCTTTCTTCAACCCAATCCCAGTCTCTTATTTGGTGCTGCAATTCAGATCTTCAATAATCTTATAACCCCCATGTTGAATCCGCTCATCTACAGCCTGAGGAATAAGGATGTAAAGTCAGCCCTGAGGAACATATTTCCCAAAAGGAGCTTCCCTCTGCAAACTTAATGAGAAATCCTGCTTTACAGAGTGAAATTTGACTCTTGATTTCATTTATTTTTTTAAATGAGAGTTTTTTGTTGTTGATTTGTTCTGGTTTTGCTGTTTGTTGTTTGTCTGCTTTTTAGATTTTACTTTTAACAGGCTCCTACCATGTTATGATCATTCCTGCCCAACCTTCCAATTAGCTGGGATTATAGGCAAGCATCCCCATTCCCATCCTGTTGGTATTGTCCAGGAAGCAAACTAAGATCTCCTATGTGGGGAGGTTAAAAATAAATAATAAAAAGAAATGTTGATACATGTATTCTTCTTGAAAAAATGGATTTATCTGTCATAGGAATTCCATGTTGAACTTTCCATCCCACAGCACCCTCTGCTTGGAATACCACAGCCAGTCTTCATTCCCCATTCCTTATGACAAATCCTCCTCTGCAGCTTCCCTGCCATGTTGAAATTAAGTATACCTGGATCAGGCTCCCACTTAGCGTCAGTGTTCCAAATAGGTGTCTGCTTTTATATAGGTGCATACAGGTATATCTACAGAGAACGGAGGACCATTGAACAGACTTTGAGTAAGTCCCCTTGATATGAACTATCGGAATTTCATATACATTTTTTGGTAAAATGTAGCCTCCAAATTTCTGCCAAAACTCAAACTATCTTAAGTACTATTTAAGACAAAATCATTCCAGTACACATCTTATGTGGTTTTAGGATTTTTAATGTCTAGGTTCACTGGGCTCGGGAGTATTCCATGGCATTAGAAATTCCTGGAAGGCTAAGAACCTGGATTATTTTTCATCCATCAGCAAATACATCAGCCTCAGTTTTGTAAAAGGTGTTTTTAAAAAAAGAAAGAGAAGTTTAAATATCTCAAAACATGTTTTCTTCAGAAAAATAAGCAATGGTTCATCTGTCATAAAAATTCTATGTTGGAATTTTCATTAAATTTTGGAACTGAAACAAAAATTACAACCAGTGAGTAGGTGGGTGGGACAGAGGAGAGTCACTGTGTGCCATGTGAGGCAGACATGTATGTAGATCTTGCTCCTGAAGAAATTAGGACTTTTTAATATGAGACTTAATTAGATAAAAACTGAAGGCCAAGTGGCACAGTCCAGAACACATAAATAATGTAGAATTATTTTGTTTGCTTTTGTTTTTTTACAAAAACCAAAAGGAGATAAGACTTTCTGGCACTGGGGACAATAAAATCCCAAATGCACAGTCTGTGAGCCTTCAAAGTAAACTTAATGACAGTTCTTCCTAAATTAACACCCTCATGGGACCCCCAAAATCAAAACAAACAAAAAATGCACACATAGGTCTCTCAGCTATACATAGGCCACTAGGTGCCAACTCAATCTGCGACCTCTTCCACTTGGGGACTCTAAATTTTTTTTTTCTTCCCCTCTCTCCCTTCTCTGTGTCTGTGTCTCTAATTCTTCGTGAGCATGAGATGAAAATCTGGTTAGCTTATAGCCAAGAGATCAGCACCAGGGTTGGGCCTGATAACCCCAACTTCCCACATGAGAAGCAGTGATAAATTTCCCTCCCCATGAGAAAGAGTATCTTTCTTATCTTAAAATAAGATCCATATAACTTATTTTGCTTTCTCTAAACACTGTGTCTTATAATAATAAGGACAAAACCAACTTTACTTGTGGATACTGTGTTAAATATTGGACCAGCCAGTGGCATGGCGGTTAAGATGGTGGGTCTCACATGACCAACCTGGGCCAGTGGCTTGAGAAACACAGCAGGTTTATTTGAATGTATGCCTGAATCCTGAAAGGAGGGGCAGATGACAGAGAAGTGATTGTGATATGGCCATGCCCTATGCTGGGTACTTTCTTCTCTCTTTCTGTCTCTCTGGTGAGTGCATGTACCCTCTGGCAAATTTAATAAAGGAAGAGAGAAGAAAAAATAAAATAAAAAGAAAAGGAAGAAATTATCTAAAATATAATAATGAACATATATTCTTATTCCTTTTCCTGATTTTGTTTTCAGTTTCCTTTTACATTTTTGTCTACCATTGGTTTATGAATTCTTAAATAAGCCAAATTAAGTCTTTCATGGAAAGAAGCAGATGATAAATAGTGGAAAAGGGAAGGAAGAAAGGAAGAGAAAGAAGAAAAGGATGGGGAAGAAGAGAGAAGGCAGATAATTAAAGCTAACTAGTTGTATTTTAGAAGAAAAATAATACTTCATAGTGGAATGATGACCTTCTCTTTTTCCTGTCAACACTTATGATTGAAAGTCATTTTCAAATGGACTCTGTCAGTTGACACTCTGGGTATGGAGTGAGCTATTAGAATGTATTAAATGGGCACATGCCTATTACCACTGGATGGCATTGTGCAAGTAATAGCCTCACTGTGACAGACTTACTGTGACTCACAAGCAGGTAGGTTGTTACTAGGAAATTAGATAGACATCACAGTAATCCAATTTCAAGAAATCTTCATGGGGACCAGCAGCTGGCTTAATGGCAATGGCACTGGATTCCCATGTAGTTGACAGCGGTTCGAGTCCTGGACCCAGTGGCTTAAACTCACACCAGGTGCATAGGCGTGCATGCCCAAGATCCCAAGAGGAGAATGGAGGAGAAGGGATTGCAGCGTGCCCATCCCCCCCGGGGGATGATTTCTCACTTTCTATCTCTCTGTCTCTCTCTGTCTTTTTGCAGAGCACACACACCCTATAGCAAAAACGTCTCCAAAAAAGAGAAACCTTCATAATGCTGATGTTCCTTTCAGATAAGCAATCATCAGATTAATATTAAACATGTCAAAAACTTAGTGATGAAATGTAAATAATGGTTGAATATTTCCATATCTCTTTAGTATGTACACAAAAAACTTTAAAAACTATCTATTGTAGCAAACTTGTTATAATTGAAGTGTTCCATTAACTGAGAAAACAGTCAGTCCTGTATTAAATACACCTGGTTTCATTCCCACATTTTCTGCAATGAGTGCTCAATTGCAGCTTCTTCTGCGGAGCTACGCACAGAATACTGTCAGACATGATTTGTGATGAGGGATAGATAGAGAATGAGTATTTGTCTGAGGGCAAAGTGTGTCCTGGCTGTTAAATCAATTTCTGCTGTGTTCTGGGGTGAGACCAGCAGGGTGGCCCACAGGACAGTTGAGGCCACCTTCCCTGGATTGCTGGGCAATGAGCTGGCTGGGTCAGTGTCCTGCTGTCCCCCCAGCAGACAGAGAGCTCAGGTCAAGTTGCTACTGGCCGCAAGGCTTTAAAGGAAGAAAATGAAAATACTGTCTTGCATCTTAAATCTACTCATTAAGAAAGTTAACATTTTATTTTGATCTTCAGATGGGTCCTGTCTATTCATCAACTTTAGTACTCAGAGATGAAGAAGGGGCAGAAAGTGGAATGATCAGGCTCTTTCAGTACACATTGTTATAGTATGCTAGCCTCTGGTCATTAAGGTACTTCATGTTACCCAAGTTCTTTTAAGTGGATTTATGAAAGAGGATTGGGGCCAGCAGGTAGCACAATGTTTAAGATGCTGGAGTCCCACATAGTTGATCGTGGTTTAAGTCTCAAACCTGGTAGCTTGAAAACCACACCAGGGGCATGTTCATGTGTGTCCAAAATCCCAGGAGGAGAAGAGATTGTGGTGTCTCCATACCTTCTCCGGGAGGGTGATTTTTCACTTTCCCTCTCACTATCCTATCTGTTGCTCTCTCTCTCTCTCTCTGGCAAAATGCATATGCTATTACCAAAAAACAAAAACAAAAACAAAAAAAAAAGAAAAAGAAAAAGAAAGAAAGAGAGAGAGAGAGAGGGTATTAAAAACTTTGCTCAAGTTTCTTCCTAACCCTGGTAAGATGTATAAGAAGCAGCACAAACACTCTCAAGTGCAGGCAGGGCAGACGGCATACCTGAAAAATCACAGAGAGCCATTTTTTGTCCATCATCAGAGCCTCTTTAAGGGACTCTGACACTACCCAGAGGCATTGGTATCTCCCCTCCTTTCTTCTATCTTTAGTGCTGATGAACTACCATGTTCAGAGACTTAAATCAGAAACTGAGAGCACACCTTTACCTTTTCACGTGCCCACTGGACAGATATCTCGTAAGACCCACTATTCTGTTGCTTGACTAATTTTCTCTAAGCATCATCCAGAGTCACTCTCAGATGCTATGACCTCATTTCCATTCTTTTATTATGCTGTACTTATCCTTGATGATTTGCTCCTTTGGATTTCACATCTCATGTGAAAAATGTTTCCATGTGCGACATGAGTCTGTCTTCAATAATGGCTTTCCCCTTCGAGGCACACAGTCATCTAAGCCCACAGCTCTGCTGCTGTGCTTTCCTATACCTTGCCTGTGTGCACCAAAGGTTGTCCTGCACGCAGCGGCCGGCGTGCCAGTGGGTTGTCCTTGGTCTCTGCTGAGATGGTGATTGCCAGGCTGTGCAGCTGCGCATACTCCTCACCATGGGAACAGCAGAGGCTGCTGAGTGCATGGCGGTCTCTTGACTTCATTTTACAGTCCCCCTAGTCCAGGGCTGAAGAGGTCATAATCCTCACTGCCATAATATTCCTGAAATTAACCTATGAGCTATGAGCATATCCTGAGCCCAGAGGATAGGTATTTCATGTCTTGTTGACTAATTAACCACAGAGTGGGTAACTAATAAAGAATAAATGTTTATTCAGATCATGATTTTGGAGGTCCAAGGTCCAGGGACTAAATGTGGTCTGGGCTCTGACCTCACTACCTCTCCTTTATAAGTCCTCCAGATTTCAGCATGGGGGCCCTACCCTGATGAGTTCATCTAATCCAATCACCCATCAATAAACCACCTCTTAGTTACATAGTCAAATTAAGTTTGTACCCTCTTAGTACCATCATAATCAAATTATAGCACACAAATTTTTGGGGGAACACATTGAAACCTCTTAATGGTCTCTCTCTCTTTTCTTTTTCAATTATTTCCATATGGGCAAGGAATTGACATACCAATCATTCTCTCAGTACAAGGTTTATGCAAAACTTTCCCAACTTGCATTGTCCACCAGCCTGCCACTCTCTGTTCCCACCTGCAGAAACTCAGGGCCTCTGACTCTGTGATTTGGTTACTAAATTTGTGGGATCTTTCCATTAAATTCCCTCCTTTCCAGCCTGAGCAACAAAGATATGACACTTGCACCAAATACAACAAAGAATGAACTTTATTCATGAAAATTTATGAGAATACTCAGAACTTCTAGAGGAATCTTGAATATATTCTTTTCTTAGCAACTTTTAAAGAATAGTACTTCAAGTAGTATTGTTTCTTTAACTTCATTACTAAATTCTATATCCCGGTGTGCACATTTTCAGGAGTCATGATTTAAAAGGAAATGTATCAAGTACATAGCAGATACTCAATTGTTACTTATCATTTGATTTGCTCTCAAACAACTTTTGGTTTCTGATTTCTATGGACAAATAATTGGAAGAGAACCTGACACTAAAAATAATTCACTAAAAAATTGTCTCTCTTATCTTAGAACAAAGTTTTCAAACTTTTTTTAAAAGAGAATTTACTAAAACTTAAGTATTTTAAAATTCCTACACTTGAAGTAAAATTAGATGGGAGTTACTAGAGAAGGCAAGTAATGTTTTGGGAATAAATGCTATATAAAATACTCACTTCAACTGACAGGGTAATATCCTCAAATAAGAGGGTAGTATCTCTTTATGCTTATGTGGTGAGAATTATCTAGATACCTTCTATTCAGATTTTCTCTATTAAAAAGAACAAAGTTTGGGCCAGCATGTGGCATAATGGTTAAGGTGCAGGACTCCCATATGGTTAACTGTGGCTTGAGCCCCAGACCTGGGGGTTTGTTATATCACTTTCTCTCTCTCTGGTAAGTGCATGTGCCCTATAGCAACAACAACAACAAAAATGTAATAATAATTAATCAAATTAAACAAATAATTCTTAAAAGAAGCAAAGTTCTTGAAATGTTGCTTATAGGAAAACATTTTTATGCACACCAATTTTTCTTACTAAAATGTTGGCTTTGGAGCCTGAGGATTTAATTACACATCTTTGAATTAGCCAGTACAAGGCAATTAAAACATGTGTGACTTGCTATTAAGTCTGTTGTTTATTTTCATGAATTAAGAGACAAATTTGGAAGGGAGAATGTAGAAAAGAACCTGATAGTGCACTGGCTAATAATGCAAAGTACTAGCTCTGTTGTGAAAAGCAATCTTGCAAATGATCAGTTTAATATTTATCTTTCTTACTTTGTACAACCATATTGATTCTGAATATCAGTGTTTCACATGAGAAATTTGTAAGGCTAAGCAGGCAGCTTAAAGACATTATGAGAAGCAAAACAGATTTTGAAACCAACTGGTAGAGGACAGCCCTGCTGGAAGTGGGGTGGTGAATATGGGGGCAAGATTCATTTCAATGGGAAGAGATTAGCTTTCTATAAATTCAGTTACTAGTTCATGACACTTAGAAGGTGACTTTCAGAGAAATGTGGACATGAAGGGACTAAAGCGAGAAAGAGAACTGGAGTCATCCAATGGAGAACGCTCCTCTGGGAAGAGTTGAACTTGAGTGAATTTCTTTTGTATGATGATAAAACTAATACTGAAGTGTATATTTCACATGTTGTAGTTACCTTTATTTTATTTGTTAAAATATCTGGTATAGCTTCAGAGCTCATAGATGATATCGTAAATAAAGTAAAAAGCAACAAGAAGGGGGCCTGTGGCCTGTCTCACTGGATGGAAAGGGTTTAATAGCTAAACCATCCCACTCCCCTCCAGGCCCAAGATGTGCAAACAAATCGCAGTGCTCCCATAAGGAACAGACTGAACACTGTCCCACCCCACCGGCAGGCCTAGTGGTTAAGAGAGTCAGATCCTAGTTAGCCTAGCGGCTGAGTTCTGTTGGAATCTCGATCCTGTCAGCTTGAAAAAGACATTAGTACATGTGTGTGCATGCCAGAAATCTTGACAGGGTGGAGAAATAGAGATGAAGGGATTAGGGTGTGATAACATCTCACTGAGAGTGTGCTTTCTCCCTCGTTCTCTCTCATTCTCTGTCTCTCTCCAGTGAATGCAATAGATAATAATGAACTAATCATAAATGAAGAATGTTTTTGAAGTTTCCAGGTCTTGTGCCATGTTCTGGGGATACCCAGAGCAATGAGCAACAACCTAGTTGTTGAGCCTCTTCATTGTATGATATAATTAGAATGAGCCAGCAGCAGCAAAACTGAGAGAGGTCACACACCCATGAAGTACTCGTGTGATTAACGAAGGATGCTGGCTTCCTGCACTGTGGAATCCTTGCTCATACAACCTTTCTTACCTCTTGAAGAGAGGTATGGCCAGGCAGATAAGCCTAGGACCTGCCCCTGGGATTGTTTCATGAGTACTCAGTAGAAATGTGCTCATGCTGTCTGCATGTGCTTCCTGTGCTGCATGGACATCTTAAGCTGTGCGAGCTTGGTGCTGACCACAGAGGACCCTGTGAGTTTATCAGACTGTGAGATCCTTGGAGCTCTGCAGGTGACAGCTCACCCGCAATCTTTCCTGTGGATTCATGTTGAAAGGTAAACAGCCTCTCTAGGGGACTGTTCAGGAATTCCAAATGTCACAATGACCAGAAGTCATGCCAGAGCTCAGCAGCAGCAGGGAAGACACTCAGCACTGTGGTGACAACTTCCAAGGAGTGCTGAGAAGAGTTTTTTGTTTGTTCTTTAGAGATTTTTGCTATAGGGTGTGTGCACTTCCTGGAGAGACAGAGAGACTGAAAGTGAGAAGTCGCCCCCTCAGGGGGATAACCACACCACAATTCCTTCTCCATTCTTCTTTTAGAATCTTGGGCATGCACACATGTACCTGGAACGTGTTTCAAACAACGTGTCCAGAACTGGAACCATGGTCGGCCACGTGGGAGTTCAGCACCTTAACCACTATGCCTGCTGGCCCCAGGTCTTAGAAAGCTTTCCCTTCACCAGTCCAGACCTGAAGAGGATGGTCCAATGGGAAAAGGAAGGTGCACACTGAAGTCCGGCTGGGATGTGCAATACAGAGTTGGACTGTGGAAGGGCTTCAAACCAGGCTTTCTGTGCTGTCAGTTCTTCTCGCCACCCAACCACAGGACTGTCAGCAGATTTGCAGTGGAAACTAGATTGTATCTACTTAAAGAATGCAAAAAATAAGACACTATTAATGACAGTCATTGGGTCAACAATAAGTAATGAACCACCAATGAACTCTTTCTGTAGAAAAATTGATACAGGAAAATAATAAACAGAAAGATAGAAATGAAAACTTCCTTAATTATAAGTGACACTAAAGGCACAAAAAGTCCTCAATGATAAATTACAATGACATTAAAAATGAGAGATCTTGTCAAATATTTAATGCTGTGTTGAAACATAAACCAATTTCCTCTTATCTCTTAAAGACACACATTATATTATCTCTCAGTGTGTAAAAAGTGTAATAAATACAAGGGGTTTTCAACAAGTTCAAGGAAAATGCATATTATGGAGAAAGGATGCATGAATTTCAAAATGCTTTAATGTCAAAATAAACACATATTTTAATTCTATATTCTACAAAAAAAGCATAATATACAAGAACTACTGGATTCCATTAAATGTCTAAACATCTGAATGATTGGTATCCTAGAATGTGAAGAAACAAATAAGGGCATGGACAACCTATTCCATGAAATCCTGGAAGAAAACTTTTCAAGTCTAGAGAAGCACTCATACATCCAGACCCAAGAAATACAAAAGACCCCAAGCAGAATCATCCCAAAAGATCTTCACCTAGGCACATCTTAGACAGACTGGCCAAGATCACAGAAAAGAAAAGATATTAAAATTGGCAAGAGAGAAACAACAAGTGATGACAAAGGTCATCCCATCAGGCTAACTTTGTACCTTTCAACAGAAACAACACAAGCAAGGAAAGAATGGGAAGACATATTGAAACTGTTAAGAGAGAAACAATTTCAACCAAGACTATTGTATCCCTCAAGATTATCCTTCATATGGGGAAAAAGTATGAAAATCTTCTCAGATAAAGCCTGAAAGAATTTACCAACACCAGATCAGCTCTTCAAGAAACTGTGAAGAGAGTTCTGTTCCAGGAAAACTAAAGAATTACCAGCTAGAAATAAAGGAATAAAAGACAACCAAGACAATGGCCAACTTAAAGGTAGGGACAAGTCTGGAAATATTGATAATAACATCAAATGTCAATGGATTAAATTCTCCAATCAAGGGACACAGACCTGCTGATTGGATAAAAAAAAACAGAAACCCTCTATCTGTTGCCTACAAGAAATGCATCTCATGGATAAAGACAAACATTGACTAAAAGTGAAGGACTGGAAAAAAATATTCCATGTAAAAGGGGATCCAAAAAACTTAACAAAACTTCTAACAAAATAGGCTTTAAAATGAAAACTATTCAAAGAGACAAAGAATGGGCACTATATTGTAGTAAAAGGGTTAATCCATCAAGAAGCTATAACACTCATAAATATCTTATGCATCTAACACAGGAGCACCCAGATACATGAAGGAAAGACTCTTAGATCTAAAAGGAGAAATAGACTGTAACACACTAATTATTGGAGACCTCAACACCCCACTATCTCCTCTGGACAGATCATCTAGACAAAAAATAAGTAAAGAGATAAAGTATCTAAATAATACCATAAGTCAAATGGACTTAATAGACATCTATGGAACTTTCCACCCAAAAATCACTAGATACACTTTTTTCTTACCCCCACATGGAAACTTTTCAAAGACTGATCACATAATAGGGCATAAAACAAGCCTCTAAAGATTCAAAGGCATAGAAACTATCCAGCACCTTCTCTGACCATGATGAAATTAAACTAGATTCTAATTTCAAGAGAAGTCCTCACAGATACTCAAATACATGGAAATTAAATAACCTATTTCTTTTTAGAGGGTTTTGCTATAGGGTGCATGTGCTCGCCAGACAGACAGAGAAAGACAGAGAGACAGAAAGCGAGAAATCACCCCCCAGGGGGGATGCCCACACCACAATCCCTTCTCCTGCTTTCTCCTCTCAGGATCTTGGGCATGCACGCACATGCTCCCAGTGTGAGTTTTAAGCCACCGGGTCTGGGATGCGAACTGCAGTTGACTATGTGGGAGTCCAGCGACATAGCCATTACACTAACTGCTGGTCCCTAAATAACCTATTTATGAATGACATCACAACTACTGAAGAAATAAAGATGATTGAAATCAAAAGATTTATGGAAGCCAATAACAATGAGGACACAAGTTTTCATAATCATTGGGACACACCAAAAGCTGTCATAAGAGGGAAGTTCATACCAATTAATGCACATAAGAAGAAGATGGAAAGAAGATAAATGAATGACTTAACATCATGCCTCAGAAAATTGGAAAAGCAACAGCAAAAATGTCCAAAAAACTCCAGGAGAAAGGAAATAATAAAGATCCAAAAAGAAATAAATGAAATAGAACTATACAGAAAATAATCAAAGTAAAAACTGGTTCTTTGAAAAGATAAACAAAATCAAAACACCACTAGTGAGACTTATTAAGAAGAGAGAAAGGAACCAGGTAAATCAAACTTGCAAAGAAGCTGGTAATATAACAACAAACATAATAGAAATACAAAACATCATTAGAGGATACTATGAACAACTATATACCAATAAACAAGAAAATCAGGATGAGATGGTGAAATTCCTGGACACATATAATCTACCAAGATTGAGCCAGGAGGGTATAGAAAGTCTGAATAGACACATACAAGGCAGGAGATTGAATCAATAATAAATAACCTCCCAACAAAGAAAAGCCCTGGTCCTGAAGGCTTCACCTCTGAATTCTATAAAACTTTTAAAGAAGAGTTAACCTCTATTCTGCTCAAGTTATTTCTAAAGATCCAAAAGAGTGAAACTCTCCTAAATTCATTCTATGAAACCTCCATCACCCTTATCATTAAAACAGATAAGGACAGGACAAGGAAGGGAGACTACAGACCAGTAACTCTGACAAATATAGATGCAAAAATGCTCAACAAGATACTAACAAATCATATCCACCAACATATAAAAAAGATTATATATTACGACCAAGTAGGCTTTATTCCAGGGATGCAAGATTGGTTCAATATACATAAAACCATAAATGTAATACAGCATAATAACAAAAAAAAGAGAAAACACATATGATCACTTCAATTGATGCAGAAAAAAGCATTTGATAAGGTACACCATCCTTTCATGATCAAGACTCTTAGCAACATTGGCATCGAATGGTCATCTCTCAACACAGTGAAAACTATCTATGAAAAATCCATGGCTAACATCGTGAATGGAGAAAAGCTGAAAAGCTTTTCCACTGAAAACTAATACAAAACAAGGATGCCCACTTTTGCCATTCCTTTTCAATATAGTACTGGAAGTCCTCACCAACACAATCAGGAAAGAGAATAAAATAAAAGGCATTCAAGTAGGAAAACAAGAGATGTAACTCTATGTTTGGCTGATGACATGACAGCATATATGAAGACCCAACTCTATCCCTGAAAAAATTCCTGAAAGTAATTCATGAATTCAGTAAAGTTGCAGGATACAAAATCAACATACAGAAATCGATAGCATTTCTATATATGAACAGCAGGCAGACTGAGATAGAACTGAAAAAGTTATTCCATTTACCATAGCTACAAAAAGTAGGATACCTAGGAATAAATTTAACCAAAGAAATTAAAGACCTCCACAAGGAAAACTATGAGAAGTTAAAAAAAAAGAAATTGAAAAAACGACATAAAAAATTGGAAGGACATCCTGTGTTCCTGGATGAGAAGGATTAATATGATCAAAATGACAATTCTACCCAAATTAATCTACATATTTAACACAATCTCAATCAAAGTGCCAAAGACATTCTACATAGACCTATAAAAGACAATCATACAACTTGTCTGAAATAATAAAAGACCTCATATTGCCAAAGCAATCCTGTACAAGAAGAGTGGAGTGTGTGGTATCTCACTCCTTACCCCAAAAATATACTACAAAGGTGTGGTAATCAAAACAGCATGGTATTGGCACAGAAACAAACAGGTAGACCAATGGAACAGAATAGAGTCCCCAGAAATAAACTCCCAAACATACAGCCAACTGATTTTTGACAGAGGGTATCAGTCAATACAGTGGGAAAAGGAAAACCTCTTTAGCAAACGGTGCTGGAAAAACTGTGTATCAATCTGCACAAAGATGAATCTGAACCCCTACCTCTCACTATTGACAAAAATCAATTCAAAGTGGATCAAAGATCTAAACCTAAAACCTCAAAGTATAAAAATGCTGCTGAAAAACACTGGGGAAACTCTGGGAGATATTGGGGTAGGCAAAGACTTCTTAAATAAGACTCCCAAAGGACAGTCAGTAATCACAAGAATAGGCAAGTGGGATTACATCAGATTAAGAAGTTTTTGCATGGCAAAGACATAGTAATTACTGTGAATTGACAGCCCTCAAAATGGAAAATTATTTTTGTAAACTATGCATCAGATAAGGGACTGATAACCAGAATACACAAGAAACTCAGCCATCCCAAAAAAAGATGATCAACCCTATTAGAAGTTAGGAAAATGGTTGGAAAAAAAAAGCCTCTAAGGAAGACATATGAATACCCAAAAGGCATATGAAAAACTGCTCAACATCCCTCATTGTAAAGGAGATGCAGATCAAAACCACAATGAGATACCACCTAAACCCAGTCAAAATGACTAAGATTGAAACAAAACAAAACAAAACAAAACAAAAAACAATGATAAATGCTGGTGGGGGGTGTGGTGAAAGGGAGACTCTCCTACACTGTTAGTGAGAATGTAAATTGGTCCAGTCACTGGGGAGAACAATTTGGAGATTCTTCACAGATTTACAAATATAACTACCATATTATCCAGAAATCTCATTCCTTGATATCTACCCAAAGGACAGAAGAATTATTAATCAGAAAAGAACTTGCACTTTGATATTTATTAAGGCATTATTCACAATTGCTAAGACATGGAACCAACCCAAATGCCCACAAACAGATGAATGGATTTAAACAGTGTGGCACATATACTCTATGGAATGCTACTCAGCCATAAAAAAAGACCTTGGCTTTTGACAAAAAGTGGATGAATATAGAAAATTTACTGCTGAGTAAAGCTAGCCAGGTAATGAAGGAAAGACATTGTATGTCTCCACTTAATATATACTCAGTGTCAGATCTTTGATCCATTTTGAGTTGACTGTTGTTAATGGTGAAAGATGGGGGTTCAGTTTCATCTTTCTGCAGGTGGATACCCAGTTTTTCCAGCACCATTTACTAAAGAGGTTTTCCTTTTCCCAATGGATTGACTGATATCCTTTGTCAAAGATCAGTTGGCTATAAGCTTTGGGAGTTATTTCTGGGGTCTCTATTCTCTTCCATTGGTCCACATGTCTGTTTTTATGCCAATACCATGCTGTTTTGATGACCACAGCTTTATAGTATATCTTGGGATCAGGGAGTGATATGCCTCCTACTCCATTCTTCTTACGCAGGATTGCTTTTGCAATACGAGGTCTTTTATGGTTCCAGACAAATTCTATAATTGTCTTTTCTAGATCTCTGAAGAATATCTCTGGTATTTTGATTGGAATTGCATTAAACATGTAGATTAATTTGGGTAGAATTGCCATTTTGATTATGTTAATTCTACCAATCCAGGAGCATGGGATGTCCTTCCACTTTTTTATGTCACTTTCAATGTCTTTTTTAAGATTCTCGTAGTTTTCTTTATAAAGGTCTTTGACTTTCTTAGTTAGGTTTATCCCTAGATATCTTATACATCTTGTGGCTACGGTGAAAGGGATTCCTTTCTTCAGCTCTGCTTCATTCAACTTGTTGTTCATAAATAGAAATGCTATAGATTTTTGGATATTGATTTTGTATCCTGCCACCTTACTGTATTCACTTATTACTTCAAGCAGTTTTTTCATGGATACCTTTGGGTCTTCTAAGTATACCATCATGTCATCTGCAAATAAAGATATTTTCAACTCTTCTTTGCCTATTCGAATGCCTTTAATACTGTTCTCTTCTCTGATTGCAATAGCTAAGACTTCCAGTACTATATTAAAGAGCAGTGGAGAAAGTGGGCAGCCTTGCCTAGTACCTGTTTTCAGAGGAAAAGCTTTCAGCTTTTCCCCATTCAGTATAATATTAGCTGTAGGTTTTTCATAGATTGCTTTTATTGTGTTCAGAAATGACCCTTCTATACCAATCTTACTGAGAGTCTTAATCATAAAAGGATGTTGTATTTTATCAAACGCTTTCTCCGCATCAATTGAGATGATCATATGGTTTTTATCTTTCTTTCTGTTAATGTGGTGTATTACATTTATGGTCTTGCGTATATTGAACCACCCTTGCATCCCTGGTATAAAGCCTATCCTGAATTGTTGTAGGTCTATTCAGGTTCTCTATGTCCTCCTGATCCAATCTTGGTAGATTATATGCATCTAGGAATTTGTCTATCTCTTCCAGATTATCTTGCTTGTTGGTGTATAGTCGCTCATAGCATCCTCTAATATTTTTTATTTCTGCTATGTCTGTAGTAATATTGCCTGTTTTATCACATATTTGATTAATTGGTTTTCTTTCTCTCTTCTTCTTGATCAGTTTAGCCAATGGTGGGTCCATCTCTTAAATCTTTTTTTTTTTTTTTGGAGAGATTTTCGCTATAGGGTGCATGCGCTCGCCAGACAGACAGAGAGAGAGAGACATAGAGAC
>NW_006207830.1:201086-201652 GCF_000334495.1 Tupaia belangeri chinensis
TTATGTCTTCTTGCTGGATTACCCCATTTACTATAATATAATGCCCTTCTTTGTCTCTTCTTACAGTCTTTGTCTTGAAATCTAATTTGTTTGAGATCAATATCGCTACTCCAGCCCTTTTTTGATTTCCATTTGCATGGAATATCTTTTTCCAGCCCTTTACTTTGAGTCTATGTATGTCTTTATCCATAAGATGAGTTTCTTGTAGGCAACAGATAGAGGGTTTCTGTTTTCTTATCCATTCAGCCAGTCTATGTCTCTTAACTGGATAATTTAATCCATTGACATTCAATGTAATTATCAATATTTCAGTACCTGATCCTATCATTAAGTGAGCCATTTTTTTGGTTGCTTTTTGTTCTCATATAACTGTCTGTGATTTTTTTAGTTTTCCTCGTATAGTACTTTCTTCAGTATCTCTTGAAGAGCTGGTCTTGAGTTGGTAAATTCCTTCAAAATTTTATTATTAGAGAATGTTTTTATCTTTTTTTTCCCATATGAAAGATAATTTTGTCGGGTATAGTATTCTTGGTTGAAATTGTTTTTCACTCAACACTTTGACTATG
>NW_006207830.1:202189-244638 GCF_000334495.1 Tupaia belangeri chinensis
CATCTGGTTCTTGTTTAAGGTATCCATTTCTTCTTTCAAGTCAAGGAGGGACTTCCTCATCTCCTGGACTTCCTTGTCTCTTTTCTCTTCCATCTCAGTTAGTTTGGTCCCTACAAACATTCTTAAATCCTTATTAGACATGTCCACCATGTCCATTGTATTGTCTGTGTGTGATGTAGGCTTGATTGTTTCCCTTGAGGGAGAGGCCTTTTGTTGGTTTCTCATATTTCTTGAGCCTCTGCGATTGTTCCTAGTCGCCAGGTAATCTATATGTTGCTTCCTAACTTATTTAAGGTAACTCTGAGTGTTAAAAGTTGTATAGGATTAGAAAATTAATGATTTTTCTTATGGTTGGCCTACCTGTTGCTCACAATTACCATTAACTGTTGCCACTAGCCCTGGATAGCCCAAAGTCCTCCTTGTTTCTAAGGTGTGGTGAGCCTCCAACTGACCTAATAAGCAACACCTCAAGAGCAAAGAAAAGCAAAACAAAAAAGGAAAATTGCACTATTCAAATCACCAAAATTCAAAGAGTCCAAAGGCTAGTGGGAAAGGGTCAGAGGATGAGTGACAGGACAAGGTTGGTCTGGCCTGTAGCCTCCGTCTGCCTGGTGTCCAGAACTGCTGGCCGGCTCTATCGGGATTGTGGGTGGGGTGGGAGTTCACTTTAAAGTTCCAGACAACCAACCTGGGGTCCAAGGAAGAGGAACAGTGGGGATGCATGGAGATTCAGAAGGGTTGGGCCTGCAGCCTCAGTCCTCCTGGTGATGCATGAATTTTAAAATGATCTTTTGAACCAAAATAAAATCACACTATAATTTCAGTTCTCCATAAATTATCTGAAGTCTCCTCATATCTATGTCACATTCAAATTCACACAAGTGAAATATTAGTTACTATTCTATATACTAATTTTGTATTTTCTGAATTTTTTTCCATATCAGTATATATAGATATCTATCTTATGTTAAGTAGCTGTAAAATCTGTCTTAGAAATGCACCATTATGTGCTTAACCCAACAACAATAATATTTTTTCTTAAGAATTTATTCCAGGCCCAGGCATGCTGGCATCAGCAGTATGGTACCACTGCATGAAGCTGGAGCTGCATGGGAGGCCTGGTTTGGTTCCTGGGGTTGGTTGCCCACACCTATAGAGCTAAAAGGAAGGCTGGGGCAGAAAAATCACTGGATATGGTGAGACACTGTCAAACATACCTGTCTCCATTTCTCTCTCCTTGAAAAAAAAAGAAAAAAAAATTATTATAACAAATTATTACTTTAAATTCTTCTTCTAGCTGATCTATTTCAGTAGTATTTCATTCACAAATATATAAGCTTAGTTGTTTCCCTGCTTTAGAAAGACAGAGTAAGAGATAGAATAAACAGAGCAGCAAGAAGGCCCAAGCTGCTGGCTTGAGCTCATCAGTGATTTCCCCCTTTGCCCTTACCCAAACTGCTGTGGGAGAGAGGGGACTGCTCTGGCCTGTGCAGTATGCTTGAGTGCTACATCAAGTGGCCTATCATCTTACAGTTCAACCTCCAGGCAGAAACCCCTCTCTTAAGCCCTCAACCCAAAAGTCCTACCAGATTCCACACCCTCATTCACAGTAGAGGAGGGTATATGACACAGAGCTAAAGCACAGCTTAGGGAAGGGCATAAGCACACAGCTACAGAAACATACACCATGGAAGTAGGAAGAATTAACATGTTACCAGATGACTAAAAATCAAAGCAGAACCAGGCAATACCTCTCCCTCAAGGAAACAAAATAACTCCTCAACAACAATGAGTAAAACAAAAAGAAATGTCAGAAAAATACTTCAGAATATTCATCGTAACAAAACTCAAGATGCAATGAGATAAGAAAATCCGGCTTGAAGGAGGAACTCTATTAAAAAAAAAAAAAAAAAGGACACACTAAAAAAGAATTGAACAGAACTTCTGGAGTTAAAGAATATGATACAGGAAATCAAAACCTCCCTCAAAAGTATAAGTGGCAGATTAGACTGCACAGAACAAAGAATCAGATGTTTTGAAGACAAAACATCTGATTTAGTATAAGCAACCAAAAAGAATAGAAGAGTAACTGTTACAAATCAATACAACAAATGGGAAATCCTAGTCACAATTAAATGGCTGAATGGCCACATAATAGGTATTTTGGAAGGTGAAGAGATAGGTGAAGGCGTAAAAAATCTCTTTCATAATATATTAGGTGAAAACTTTCCAAATTTAGAGAGGTATACAGACATCCAAATCCAGGAAATAAAAAGGACTAAAATGGACTGGAGGGAAAGTCGTGACATATTTTTTCTATGGAAAAATGAATCATGACTTTTTTATTTAAGGATTATTTTATTTAACTTTACATTTTAAATTTGACCAGAGAGGGACAGAGAGAGCAAGTGAGAGAGAAGAGAGAGATAGAGAGAGAGAGAGTGAAAAAGCGAGCTGCTAGGTCCAGGACTCAAACTGCAGTCAGCCATGTGGGAGTCCAGCATCCTTAACCACCATGCCACCTGCCAGCCCCTGCATCATGAACTTTCTGATGATCCAAAAGATATAACATAAGAAGATCCTCCAAATCACATCAGGGCCAAACTAGTAAAAATCAAAGACAAAGACAATATTCTAAAAATGGCAAGAGAGAAATGGCAAATTACTTACAAAGATTACCCCATTATATTAACACTGGACCTCTCAACTGAAACAATGCAGGCAAGGGAAGAATGGGAAGATGTATTTAAAACTCTGAAAGAAAAACAATTTTGGCCAAGAGTACTATACCTGGTAAGGCTATCCTTCAAATGGGAAGGAGAAATAAAATCATTCCTGATGCTGAAAGAATTCACCAAATTAAACCAACTCTTTAGGAAATATTTAAGGGAACACTACACCAGGAAAACTAAAGGAAGGAAAAATAGAAGAGAACATAAAACAACTAGAAGGAAAGAGTAAGTCCATACATACTGATAACAAAAAGCTAGAAATGCAGATTCAACAATTTCACATACAAGCAGGTATAAATGCAAATTCGCCAATTATTTTATGAATAGTTACCTCCACAGGTTTCACCTTAAATACTTATTATAGCCATTACTTATTGTACAAAACTAGATAAAGGAGGAAAATTCCAAAATGTTACAAGGAACTGAATCTTTCTCTGGAGTGAATTTAAAAAAGCTAAAATAAAATTTTGTAAAGTCTATAAATCTTCAAATCACTGACTTTATCATGTCTTAACTGTTAAGCATCTCTTTTCAATTTTGTTTGTTTTTGCTTTTTTGAGGACTTATTTCTTTATGCACAGTACAGTACTATGGTCTTTAAAGAACTCACAGTGAATGACTAAAAGTTTTCTTTATCTTTTCCTAATGAGCTATTGCTACGTCCAAATTTACACATCTCTGACTGGACCAATGATACCACAAATATCTTCACAATACAAACTCTCATTTCCCATAGTACTCTACCTGGAAATTGTAAATTCTTCTTTCATTAATATGTTAAGATTATCTTTGTTTTTTTAAAAATCCATCCTCATTAACTAAAAAAATAAAGTGTAATGGAGTATTCTTGACAATTATATTTTACTGCTTTTTATTTTTTTCAAAAAATAAATGATATACTACAAAAAAAAGCAGAGTAACATGGCTGTTTGAGTGTGGGCCTGTCAGCTTGAAATCATGCCAGGTGCTTGCGTACCCAAAATCTAGAGAGGAGAATGCAGGAGAGGGGATTGTAGTATGGCCATCCTTCTTGGGGTGATTTTTCATTTTCCCTCTTTCTCCAGTGAGCACAAGCACCCTACAGGGGGTGGAGGGGGAAAGGAGAGAAATCTGGTAAATATAAAATTTAGGAGTGATTTTTTTTTTTTTAAGATGCAGAGGAGAAAGGAAGCTTAAATTTTAAAACTAAGCAATTAGAGTAGAGATATTTAGGATGAACTGAAAGAAAGAAAATTATAGACATCTTTTCCTGAGGAGGATGGTGAAAGCTGCTGTACCCTGCTCACAGATGCTCGCTCTCCTCCTAGAACAAAGGGGGAGGAAATGGTGGTATGCCTAGTGTTAAAAAGAAAGAGGAAATAGTTCTGTCTAATCAAAAGTATTTGGAGTATTTATGCTTTCAGAGAAATACAGATATATGTGTACATATTCCAACTAAGGCAACAAATTATCAATGTAAACAACCAGATAACAAAACAGACATCTTAGTGGTGAAAAGTTAGATTTCAGAGGGTGTAAAACAATTTCTTCAGTCCAGGTGGATATCTTAAATGTTTCTATTATTAAAGTAACTTTACAAGGACAATTTTATAAAATTCAAAGGCAGAAGTATAATAGTTTTATATTATATCAAATCATAGGGTTGTGTGAATGTTTTTCACTTCTCATTTTTTATAAACAGTCTGACAATTAGGAATGGTATCTACTATGACCATTAGAGGGGAAGAGAAACTTTGTTATTTCATTTGAGTGAGATTTCTTTTACTAGCAATCATAAGTAGAAGAAGCAGTATTTTTAAGACTTAGCTCTGGTGGGAGCAGCAGTTGGCGTAATGGCTATGTAGCTGGACTCCCATGTAGTCAGTCGACTGTGGCCCAAGTCCCAGACCCGGTGATTTAAACTCACTCCGGGCACGTGCGCGTGCGTGCCCAAGATCCCAAGAGGAGAATAGAGTAGAAGGGATTGCAATGTGGCCATCCCCTCTGGGGGGTGATTTCTCACTTTCTATCTCTCTGTCTTTCTGGTGAGTGCACGCACCCTATGGCAAAAACCTCTCCCAAAAATAAATAAATAAGTAAATAAATAAATAAATAAATAAAAAAGACTTAGCTCTGGGTTTTAGAAAGTTAGCACAAAGAGAATATTTAAATTTCAGATACAAGAAATGAATGGAGCAATAAAAATGTTAACTATGGCAATATGAGAAATGTAATGTTTTTACTTAAACTTGGGCCTACAATAGGAGAGAAATAAATGGTTTCTTACTCTTACTAATTATAAGACTACTCACAATTTGGGATTTCGAGAAGAGAAAAATACATATCAGAAATGTTTGAAGGAAAACAAAATCAAAAACCTAAAAATAAAAGCAGAACCCAGAATGAGTTATGAGAAAATAGAAGAAAGTAAACGAAAGAAAGTTTAAAAAAAGAGAGTAGAACAGTAGAAGCAATTCCGTTTCCATCTGCGGAACTAAATAAGACCAGACACCAGGTGTTCACTCTTTTTCCTCCTAACAAAACTTTAAGTCAGATTTAGTGTAAATTCTATCAACCTTGTTGTCAAGATATTGTCAGTTACTATATCTTGTAGCTAGAAAATTTCTTAATCCTGTTTCCTTGTGCTAAAAGTCAAACTTGGGTCATGTCATCATCACACAAATGCCTAGGCTAAAATGAATCCCAAGGGTGCTTGATAAAGGAGATCCAGGCTTTTGTATGCTGAAAGAAATGCCCTCTTCTCATTTTAGTGCAAGTGGCTGTGATGAGGGTGTGCTGAGGCAGGGGGTCTTCTGCAGTCTTGTCACAGGACAGGACGCCATGGGCTTTGCCAGCCATGTTTCCTTCAAGACTTTCTTTTCCCCTGAATTACCTCTTGTGTCCAGTCCCCTCTGCTGTGTACGCAGAGCGTGCTCAGCACCAGCATGCAAAAATGGCAGCAGTTAGCTTGCCAGGAGAAGCTGTTCCTCCTGCAGCTTAGCGCTTACTGGTGCCATCTGAAACTACGTGCATTGCAGTACTGATCATCTCAAGGGTGGGTGTTTGTTACTCTCACATGGTGTTTCCACTATGTCCCTTCAGCTTGGCAGATGACGAGAGGAATTTGGGGTGTACATGTCACAGTTTTTACTGCTCAGTGAGGTCTTGTCAATACAGAATCCATTTTGTGTAACAGCAGTCTCTACAGGCTCCCACTGGTTTCACATCCTGAAGAGCTAAGAAAACTCCCCTTGTGACTCTGGTACTGTTAAGGGCAAAGTAACTATTGTGAAATGGACCCAGAGTCTTTTCCATACAAAGCTCTGCTCTGCAGGGCAAAGCCTTTGCCAGGTTCTCATTCCACTTGGGGAAAAGCAGGTTTGTCCCACTCCAAAGTGTGCTCTTGGTGAAAGGAGAAAAAGTAAACAAGGAGCTCTTTTATTCAAATGGGGCTGAGAGGCCCTTAGGGAAGCTGAACTCAGAAGTTGGGCAGCCCTGAGCATGCACTATAGACATAGCCCCACTTGGGGTCAGGTCTCTAAGAGAAGTCACCTGAAATCATAGAAAATGCTACCAAGATGTCATTGAATGCTTGTTTTATGAACGTCTTTACTGCCTAAATGTATCCCTCCTTTCCATTCCATCAACTATGCCTACTAGCTATAACTTCAAAATATGCATATTTCCCAGTAGTTACAACAATGTGCCAGACACACTGTCTCCACACATTGTTTAAGATTAGGCAAAGTGACTCTGGTTACCGTGAGGTTGTCCACCCCCGCTCCTTGTCATAGTAGTTAGACATCCTTACTGTGCAAGACCCTTTGCTATAACTTTTTGACCAATGTAAAGCTTTGACAATTAGGTAATTCCCCTCCCTGTTTATGACTTTTGACTTTAAAAATCACCCTGAGGGACCAGCAGTTGGCATGGTAGTTATAGTGCTGAATTCCCACATGACAGAAGACAGTTCAAGTCCCAGACCCAGAAGCTTAAAATCATGCCAGATGCAAGTGCATGCCAAAACTTCCGAGAGGAAAATGAAGGAGAAAGGATTGTGGTGTGGCCATCTTCCCTGGGGAAGAGTGGGGGATATGATTTCTCACTTTCCATCTCTCTATCTCTGTCTCTCTCAGGGGAGCACCTGTGCCCTATGGCAAAAACATTTTTTTAAAAAAAGGCATCCTGAAATCTGTTAAGACGTCAGTGTACATATTCAGGGGACCCTTAAAAACACCGACATAGGAGACTGCCTTCGACCTTGGCCCAGATAACCCCTTGCTTTACTTACAGTCCCTGAGGGTTTATCTAACTTAAAAGGAAAATATATATATATATATAATTATTAAGGGTCAGTTATACAAAGAATTCAATTGGGCATAATAGTTGTGGCAGGGAGGAGAGCAAAAGGGAGACTAGGGAAGGGGGAGACCTAGGGAAATGACTGTGAAGGTCACAGCCCCAAAGATACGAGCATTGAATCAGGGTGTTGTAGGGTAATATTCCTGCCCCAGACATCACTGCTGCCCCTTTAGGGCTCGCATGTAACAGTGATGATCACTGAAAGAGCTGTGAGACAGACTCTCTTTGAAAAGCATACCTAAGGATGCATAAAGAAAACAGGTGGAACAAAGCAGGACACTAGAAGAATTTGAAACTCGGGCACCTGCAGCTACCATAAGCATGAAACAGTCCAAATTCTAGCCAGATTACTGAACATCCTCTTACTATTGGCTTATTGATCTTGGTTTTTGTTAACTTGATACAGCATGCTGGCTTCCAACAAAAAGTTACAAGTTGTTTGGTGCCTGCTAAAGACAAGGGTAAAAGAATCTAGCCTGAAGATACAAAGTAATCATCAGAATTATTCCCAGAAATAGCAGAGATATTGAAATTATAAGTGAGCTTAACTATGGTTAATATGTTAAGAACTCTAAACGAAAAAAATAACCGCATGAAAGGACAAATGAGTAATATGAGCAGAGCGATGGAAACTCTGAGATGGAATTTTAAAATCCTAAAAATTGAAAACATTGTAACAGAAATGAAGAATTCCCTCATGGACTCAAGATTTGTGCCATTTGTCAACGAGCCTAGTTAAGTTTAAAGCCATGCCGAGTAGATAGTAGTGGACTTGTATGACAAAGAACTTTTGCAGTCTACCATGGACATCTTTGGACATGAGAGAAAGTAATACAGGGATCCTTATGTGTCACTCTCGGTGCTGAGCAAAACGTAGTGCGACCTCTGTCACTTGTCATCTGAAACACCCAAGCTCTGCAGAAATAATAGTTAATGCAGTTTATTGTAAACACTAGATTGAGTGATACATCCAGAGAAAGACAAAAACGTTTTTGGGGTACTGAGATACAGTAGTTCCTTTTTAGTTCTGAGAGTAGGAGAGCTGTCAATCATCATAAGGAGGCTTATGTTGGCCTGCCCACAATGGTGGGACATCTGGAAGCAGAGGCTTGTGAGATATAAGCGAGTTTGAAATTCGTAGATTAGTAACTGGTGAAAGAAAAACAAAAGTCTCTATTCCAGAAAGAATTCACCAAAGAATGTCTGTGCTTTTCTCTGAGAGATAAGGCTTACTATGCATCATAAAAATCCTAAACCAGGCCAGCAAATGGCATGGTGCTTAAGGCATTGGATCCCACGTGACCGACTTGGCTGTTGAAGCTGTAGACCCAGTAGTTTGAAAAACATACCAGGTGTGTATGTATGCATGTCCAAAATCCCAAGAGTAGAGTGGAAGAGAAAGGATTGCAGAGTGGTCATCCATCTGGGGTGGGGGTGATTTCTCACCTCTTCTCTCTCTGTCTCTCTCTGGCAAGCACATATGCCTTATGGCAAAAATCTAAACAACAACAAAAAACCCCACTATGCCTGGGATAGAATGCTGCATCCTACTATCAGTGGACCAGCGCTATCTAATAATGTCTACGGGCTTCTGTTAATGTAGAAGGCATGCTCTCCCAGGCCCTGGAAACAACTTTGCAATAGGAAAAAGTAGCCAGATCTCTGTTCTCACACTGTTACTAAATGAACAGTGGCAAGCTGCCTATAATGATGTGTTGAGTGACCACCCGTGAGTGGATTGGCAGACTCTATGAATTCTTTGAAATATTTTCACACCACATAATCAGTCAGTGGGTAACGTTTAAAGGACGAATAGAAACTCTTGTATGTTTTATGCACTATTTCACTGCAGGAGAATTCTTATCTTCTTTTTATTCTAATAATCATAAGTGCTGCCATACCATCTGATAATTCCAGACTTGTTGGTGCACAAATTTCAATCATATTCTTTTTGAGAGGTTTTTGCTATAGGGCGTGTGCACTCACCAGTCAGAGAGACAGAAAGTGAGAAATCACCCTCCAGGGGGGATGGCCACGCTGCAATCCCTTCTCCTCTGTTCTCCTCTCGGGATCTTGGGCACGCACGCACACGCGCCCGGTGTGAACTTTAAGCCACAGGGTCTGGGACGCGAACCCCAGTTGACTACATGGGAGTCCAGCGACATAGCCATTACGCTAACTGCTGGTCCTTCAATCATATTTTCAAAATTCAATTAGAGCTGTCCACTGCTTCTGCTCATGGTGGATGAATTTGATGAATGAGGTGATGTTGAATCTTTGGGACCTCACGAATGTCATTTCTCATCTCACAGGCATGCCTCTTGGTCACTCTGGATATTATTAATTTCCAAAATGTGAAAATAAAGCCCATTAAAAATATTGTGCCAATGACAAATTAGAATAAGGCTATGACAACACTCACTTTGAAAATACCCTGATTCTAGCAAGGAGGAGGAAGACACATCCTTTTGCCTTTACGATTTTGCCCACAGTGTGGGGAAAGTTGATTCACACTGGAAACTTTTGAAGCTAAAATGCAGTCCACCTAAAATTCCTTCTCCACCTACAGGCTATGGTAGAATTTTGTCTTCTGGTCTTGTAGTTTAGAGAATGCAGGTCCCGATCACTATGCATGCATGCACTAGACATCAGAATATTAAGGAATAAAAGGGACTGTCACATGCTTGATTTTAGTTTCTTGTTCCAATTTTCATCTTAGAATTAAAATATTTAAAATGTAGTATTTTTTTAAAAAAAATTTTAGAGGTTTCTTTTTGCTATAGGGTGTGTACACTCTCCAGACCAAGAGAGAGAGAGACAGAGAGATAGAAAGCGAGAAATCACCCCCTGGGGGGATGGCCATGCCACAATCCCTTCTCCTCCATTCTCCTCTCGGGACCTTGGGCACGCACGCACACGTGCCTGACGTGAGTTTAAGTCACCAGGTCTGGGATGCGAACCGCGGTTGACTATGTGGGGGTCCAGCGACAGAGCCATTACACTAATTGCTGGTCCCAAAATGTAGTATTATTTGACAGGAAAATCAGAACCTGTGAATTTGGGCACACCCTAAGATAATAAACTATAATCAACTTTATATTATTCATGTTCTACATGTAAATTATTATAGATTGCAGAGTTAAAATGGGACTTAGTTTTTTGTATGTACAGCTCTCTTTACTTTCAGGTGGTGATTGATTCCACACCTGCTCTGTGGAAGGACGTTGTGCTTTACCATGACATCACACCTGCACTTTATGACACTCTAAAATTCATTTCCATACTTTTGTGCTTTCTATTGAACTCTGGAGTTCTGGAAATAAAAATGTTCTTGAAGTTCTGTATATTCTGTGACAGAAATATGATAGTAACTTAATCTAAATGATTGAAAGAATTATTGCATTAAATAATAAATTGAGAAGGCAGAACTAAACTGATAAAAAATATATCAGCATTGTGATCATTGTCAAAGCCACCCTACTCACTCAGGATTAAATAAGATTATGTATGTACTTTAACAATTTACTTCTAAATAATTTAAAACCATTTTGGGACAGCACATAATGTGGTGGTTAAAGAACTGGATCCCACATGGCTAACTGTGCAGTTTGAGTCCAGGACTCAGTGGCTTGAAAAATACATGGGCGTATGTGTGGGTGTGTGTGGGTGTGTGTGTGTGTGCCCCAAATCCAGAGAGAATGGAGGAGAAGGGATTGCAGTGTGGCCATCTCTCCTGGGGGTAGATTTCTCTCTCTTTCTCTCTGTCTCTCTCTGGTGAGCATACACCCTAAAGCAAAAAACTTTATAAAAAAGCTCCTTTCCAACTACTACTTAACTCAGAAAATACAGCATCAAGAAATCAATCTTATATGTAATGACCATACCCATATGATGTTTTAGAAAAACAAGTTAACAGGGAAATTATGCCCTTAATAATGAGCCTCCATGGACAACATCTCAGCTCAGTGTGCAGAACTGATATTTCAAAGAGAAACCCAAGAGAGTAAACCAAAATATGGTAAAAGATTTCCTGAAGTTCTGTTATTCCCTGTGCAGAATGAAAATCTCAGTTCCAATTTCTGTCACTTTTTAAAAATTTCTCCTTTGAAAACACTATTGATAGCTCCTAGAGCACAGTAATGACACAGGGACGTATTCACAAAATGACATTGTCCTAATTAGTATACGATGTAAAAGGTTCATTATTGAAATATCAATATTATCCCTTATTGTCTTTACTCTCTAGAGCTTCATTTTTGCTTATTTTATTTATTCCATGTTATCCTGCTCCCTCATTTTTTTTTCTGCTTAATCTCTTAATTTACTCCCTTTAAAATTTCCAGAAGAAACATCTGAGGAAAGTTTATAGGCAGACCCTGTAATTTTCATGATGTCTGTTACTGGGCTAGACATAGCACATACAAGACAAAGAAGCTGGTCTCACACCAATAAAGTTGGAGTTCATGGGATGCAAAGAAAAAACACTTTTTTAGAAAATGTTTCTAATATTATGAGCATGGGTCAAAAGTTGGGTCCCTAAGAAAGTAAGTAAACATTTATGGAGTTGAAAGGGATGAATAGTCAAAAGATTATTCCAAGGAAAATAGACCAAGATAATAATATTCATGTAAGTATATTGTTATAGGTGTAGGACAATATTTTTCCTTTTTTTAAGAGATTTTTGTTATGGGGCACATGTACTCACTGGAGAGACAGAGATAGACAGAGATAGAAAGTGGGAAGCCCTCCCTCCCCCAGAGGGGATGGCCATGCCACAATACTTTCCTCTCCATTCTTCTCTAAGTATTTTGGGCATGCAGGCACAAACATCTGGCTTGAGTTTCAAACTACCATGTCCAGGACTCAAACCGGAGCCAGTCATGTGGGAGTCCAGCAATGTAACTATTATGGCATTTGTTGATCCTGGAAAATGTAATTTTAGTAAATCTTCTGTTGGTATATAAAATACAGATAGCTATGAAAAATAGTTATAGAAAAATATAATAATTAATTATATTTGTTAATATTGCCTTGCCTCTCAAAGATAGTTTCTGAAATTTCATGATAATAATGTAGCATAGAGGTTAATATCATGGGTATTAGTGCCAGAGTCTGGGATTAAACATTGGTTATGTTTCTTACTAACTATGTGAATTTGAATAACATAAGATTCTTGTAATGATTGTTCTAAGATAATCTTTATAAAATGTCTATCAATAATGTTTACTGTTTCTGCCTCTAAATTACCCCAGAATAACTTAGGTTAGCATGAACTTTTTTTAAAGAGAGATTTTTGCTATAGGATGTGTGTGCTTGCCAGAGAGACAGAAAGCAAGAAATCACCCATCCCTCGGGGTGGATGGCCACACAGCAATCCGTTCTCCTCTTGGGATCTTGGGCACATGCGTACATTTGCCTGGCATGAGTTTTAAGCCTCTGGGTTCAGGACTTGAACCACAGTCAACTATGTGGAAATCCAGCAATGTAACCATTAGGCCACCTTCTGCTCCCAAGTTAGCATGGTTTTAATATTTCATGTATTCTATGGTTCAGTTTTTTGAAAATTAATAAACATAATACCAAATTTACCAAAATAGTTGATTGACCAGACTATTGATTATATTCTCAATAAAGATGTTAATTACTAAGGAAATTAATCATCAATGATTTAAAGTAAGCCACATTTCTGAATCTTTGAAATACATAACATGGGTAAGAATGCCGCAATAAACAAATGGACCTACCTCAGACTAAGTTTGTGCACAGCAAAGGAAATAATTAATAAAATGAAAAGAATGGTAGAAAATGTTTGCACACCATATATCAGATAAATTAATATCCAAAATGCATAAGAAATTCATACAACTCAATATCAAAAGAAACAAACAAAAACTACAAACAATTTGGATAAAAAATGGGCAAAGGACCCGAATAGACATTTATCCAAAGAAGATACACAAGAAGTATATGAAAATATGGTCAACATCATTATCATCAGGGAAACACAAATCAAAGCTACTTCCTCACATCTGTTAGAATGGCTATTATCAAAAAGTCCAGAGGTATGTGTTAGTGAGGATGTGAAGAAAAGAAACCCTGAGCACTGTTAGAGGGAACAGCAAATTGGTGCAGCCACTATAGGTAAGAGAATGCGGGCTCCTCGAAAATTACATATAAAAAATGGAATTACCACAGGATACATAGCCATTTCAGTTCTTGATGTATATCCAAAGGAAATCAAATCAATATGTCAAAGAGATAGCTGAATTTATACATTCTTTGCAGCATTATGTCTGCATCTGGCCATCCCCCCAGCATTATTAATAATAACCAAGGTATGGAAACAACCTAAGTGTCCAACAACAGACAAGTGGATAAAGAAAATGTGGTACAGGAACAGCCCAATATCCTAGTGATTAAGGGAGCTGAATCTCACATGGATGACTGAGCATATCCTGGGCTCAGCACTATATAAAACACTGTGGGCACATGAGGGAGCATGCCCCAAATTCTGGCAGGTTTGAAAAATGGAGAAGGGACTATGGCATGACCATGTCCTATTATTGGGTAGTGCCTTTTCCCTGTCTCTCTTCCTCTCTGTCTCTTGCAAATGCAGACAACTTCTGATAACAACTTTTTTTGAGAAAGAGTTTTTTGCTATAGGGTGTGTACACTTACCAGAAAGACAAAGAGAGACAGAGAGACAGATAGTGAGAAATCACCCCTCAGGGGTGATGGCCACACTGCAATCCTCTCTCCTCCATTTCCCTCTAGGGATCTTGGGCACGCACACTTATGCACCCAGCATGAGTTTACCCACAGGATCTGGGACTTGAACCATGATCAACTACATGGGAGTCCTGCGACATAACTATTTTACCAACTGCTGGTCCCCCAAAAACTTGTTTTAAAATCATGGTACGTATAGATAGTGAACCACTATCCAGTGTTTTTGTTTGTTTGTTTGTTTTTGTTTGTTTTTAAGGAAATGCTGCTATTTGCAAGAACATAAATCAACTTGGAGAACATCATGCTAAGTGAAATAAGTCAGACATGGAGAGACAAATGCTGCATAATTTCACTTACATGTGGAATTTTTAAAAAGTTGAACTCATAGAAAGAAAAAGGATGTTTGTGTGTGTGTGTGTGTGTGTGTGTGTGTGTTTTAAGAGATTTTTGCTATAGCAGATGTGTGTTTGCCAAGGAGACAGAGAAGAGACAGAGAGAGACAGAAAGAGAGGAATCACCCCCTAGAGGGGATGGCCATGTCACAATACCTTCTCCTCTCAGGATTTTGGGTACATATGCACACACATCTGATGTGAGTTTCAAGTCACGGCGGTCTAGGACTAGGATGATGGTTGACCAGTTGGGAGTCCAGCCTTTAACCATCATGCCACCTGCTGGCCCTAGGAATGGTGTTTACCAGGGATTGAGGACTGGAGTAAAAGAGACAATTTTAGTGAGAGAGTACACATTTGCAGTTACAAGAAAAATAAGATCTAGAGATATAATGTACAGCATGGTGATTATGGTTAATACTAACTTGGGATTGGCTAGGGGTATAGAATCAAATGCTCTTAACAAATAAAATACTCTGTGATTAATTAGCTTAATTATGGTAATAGTTTCCATATATATTATATCAAAACAACATGTTGCAACACATAAATATGTATAATTTTGTCAAATATATACCAATAAAGCTAGAAAACATAAGCAAATTAATTATGTAAGTGGCTAGGGAACCAGTGAAAAGATGTATTAACAGAATGGTTTTAAGAATCTGGCTATTTGGTGGAGACTCTAGTTTTGAATTTAAAAACTTTTGTTAAGAATTTATTATGCAGGCCAGCCCATAATAAGTATGTTTGGTGTGCTGGTTAAGGAGGATAGAACTCACATGGCTAGATCTAGTCCTGGACGAGGCAGATTGAAAAGCATGCCAGGCACATGTTTGTGTGTGCCAAAAATTTTGAAGAGAAATGGAGCAGAAGAGATTGTGCTGTCACCATCCCCCACAGGGGGTGTCTTCACTTTTCCTTTCTGTCTTTGTCTCACTCTGATGAATGGACATGTCCTCTACCAAATTAAAAATAAAATTATTATGAATTAACATAATTCAAGGCACCTTTACTTGTAATGATATATTTAATTCTCAAAACAGTAATTTGAAATATTTTAAGCTTGTTTAGTTGGTTATTTGCTTTGTTTTAATTCAGTTCTAGCATTTATGGCCCACTATGCTCACACACATCAGCTATAGGAACATTTTTTAGTTATACATTAAGTTTTTAAGTTTTTTTATCTGTGATAAGACTTGTTTTTTCCATTTGTTAAAAGAAATGCTTTGAAACCCCATGACAGCAAGCTACCTAATTATATTTTGATTTTTCTACTTTCTAAATGAAAAACACCATTGTTTCTGTAATGTGGTGGGTGGGTGGGGTATCCTGCCTTGAGACAAGTTCTAGTTTGGAATTCATGAATTTTTTACTCTAAGGTGAAAACATAAGGAGTTATCTGAACAGAATGAACATCCAGCACCATCTGTTAAAAAAAGGGATCCAATATAGTCCTGTTTTGAGTAAATATAGATATCTGGTTAGGTAGAATGGTGATTCAAAATAACGGTATGTGACAGAGACTAGAGCTATCTGTGGCTAACTTCTTCCTAAACCCACCTACCACCTAAAGACTGCAGGGCTCTTGCAGGGTAATGTTGGTTCTCAGTTACTATTAGAGGGATGTCAGCTGAGAGCTGGTACTGACCATACTGCTTAGAGAGACAGAAGGTTTCTTGAAAAAGATGAGTGATTTTTCAATATGGAAGCAAATAACAGGCCAAGGTTTGCTAGGGAGAAAAATTAACCTTGAAACACACACACACACAAACACACAGCCACCAGGAGAGTTAAGAAAACATTTGCTGTGGAGGAGGGGCTGCCTTGGCCTTCAGGGCCACCTCCTATTTCTGCAGTTGCAGAGTTTGGAAAAAAAAAAAAAAAAGAAGAAGCTCTTCTCTATGAATCTGAACCCTAAACTCCTGCTGTGTATACCATTCTGCTACACACACAGGAAGAAGGAAATTGGCATAGAGCTAATTCACCTCACAGGGAAGTGCATGCTCTCACAGGTTTCTATAGAAACCTACTCCAAAGAAGTAGCAAGTAATGAGTTTATAACCAGATACCTATAAATCACAGGAAAGCCTCAATAAATATGAGAAAACCAAAAATTACTTCCCCAAACACAATAACTCCTCACCAACAATGGACAAAACACACGAAATTGAGACCAATAGATGGCATAATGTTTATGTTGCTGAACTTCCATGTAGTCAACCACAGTTCAAGTCCCAGACTCTGTGGCTTAAAATTCACTCTGGGGTCTGTGCATGCATGTCCAAAATCCTGAAAGGAGAATGGAGTAGAAGGGATTTTGGAGTGCTCATCCCCACTGAGGAGTGATTTCTCACTTTCTGTCTCTCTCTCTCTCTCCAGTGAGCACATGTTCCCTATATCAAAAATATCTCTAAAAATAAATAACACACAAGAAACTATAGAAATATCAGAAGAAGAATTTAGAATATTTATCATAACTAAACTCAGTGAGTTGCAAGAGAAAATAAACAACTAATTTCAAGAGATGAGAAAAATCTTTCCATGACTTGAAGGAGAAATTCCATAAAGAGGTAAATACCTTGAAGAAGAATCAAACAGAACTTCAGGAGATAGAGAATACCGTTCAGGAAATACAATTTTATTTTTTCAAAAGTTTTAACAGGAGATTGGCCATGCAGAAGAAAGAATCTCTGACTTTGAAACAAAACTTCTTAATTAGTCCAAGCAACTGAGAATATAAAAATACCATTAAAAATGAGGACACCACTAAATGACTGAATATTTGCATAATGGATATTCCAGCAGGTCAAGAGACAGGTAAAGACTTAGAAAATCTTTTTCATGATATATTAGCTGAAAATTTTACAATTTAGAGAGGCATACAGAAATCAAAATCCAGGAAATACAATGAACACCAAATAAATTTAACATAAGAATATCCTTTTCAAGTTATATCAGGGAAAAACTGGTGAAAATCAAAAACAAAAACAGTATTCTAAAAATGACAAGAGAAATGCTGAGTTACTTACAAACTTTACCCCATTAGACTAGCACTGGACCTCTCAACTAAAACAGAACATGTAAGGAAAGAATGGGAAGATATTTTAAACTCTGAAAGAAGAATAATTTTGGCAATGAATATTATACTTAGCAAGATCATCCTTCAAATGGGAAGGAGAAATAAAATCGTTCACAGATAAACAAGAGCTGAAAGAATTCATTAAAAGTAGACCAGCTCTTCAAGAAATATTTAAGGGAATATTACAACTTGGAAACTAAAAGGAGATAATTAAAACAAAAACACAAAACAGCTAGAAAAAAAATAAGGAGTTAAATGACAGATCTAAATCCACACATATTGATAGTAGCAGAAGGCTAACAGATTAAATTCTGCAACTAAAAGACACAGATTGGCTCAATGGATAAAAAGACAGGAACTCTCTAAATGTTGCTTGCAAGAAACACACCTCATTGACAAAAATATATATAGACTGAAAGTGAAAGGCTGGGAAAAGTTATTTTATACAAACAGAAATGAAAAAAAAAATCAGGAGTCACGATACTGGTATCAGGCAAAAATAAACTTTATGATAAAAAGGGTAAATAGAGTTAAAGAAAAATACTTCATAGGTCTAAAAGGATAAATTCACTGAGAAGATATGATATTACATAACAAATATTTATGCATCCAATGTCAGGTCACTCAAATATGTAAAAGGACTTCTAGATCTAATGGGAGACATAGATTGGAACACACTAATTGTTGGGAGTTTCAACACCCTACTGTCACCACTGGACAAATCATCTAGACAAAAGATAAACAAAGAGACACAAGAGCTAACTGACACTGAAAAGAAATGGACCTGATAGACATATACACAGCATTCCACCCAACACATTTTTCTCATCTCTACATGGAACATTTTCAGAAATTGACCACATAATTGGCCACAAAACAAGCCTCTACAAATGTGTAAATGTATAGAAACCATATCCAGCATTTTCTCTATTTACAATAAAATTAAACTCGAATACTGTGATTGACATATGCCAACAAACTAAATAGAAGCTTGAATAGGCCAATTAACAAGTGATGAGATTGAGTCAGTAATAAATAGCCTCCCAACAAAGAAAAACCCAGGTCCAGATGGCTGTACTTCTGAATCCTGTAACAACTTTAAAAAAGAGCTAACCCAATTCTCCTAGAACTACTTCTAAAGATTCAAAAGGAAGGAACCCTCCCAAACTCATTCTATGAAGCTTGTATCACCTTGAAATCAAAAACAGACAATGGTATAACGAAAAATAAAACTACATACCAATATCTCAGATAAATACTGATGCAAAAATTCTCAACAAAACACTAGCAAATGGAATCCAACAGAGCATTAAGATTATAGTCCATGACAAATAGGTTTATACTAGGGATGCAAGGATGGATTAAAAATGTAAAAACAAAACAAAACAAAACAAAAGTAATACATCCCATTACCAGAAAGAAAAACATATAATCATATTCATAGATGAAGAAAAAGCATTTGATAAAATACTACATCCATCACGATTAAAAATCTAAGCAAAATAATGAGGAGTAGAGTCTATGGAAGGATGTTGAGGGAAAAAGTAGAGAAGCAAGGCATTTATGGGACAAAGAAATGGATTATTATCTGTTGAAGATAATGTGTATAGTATTAGCAACTGGACTGGTGATAAATGTATACATGTTGGAATATTCACTTTGCAAGCTAAATAACGTGACTGAATATATATAAAAGAGACATCCTTCAACACAATAAAAGCCATATATGACCCATTGCTAACATTATACTGAAGGAGGAAAAGTTGAAAGTTCCCCTTTAAAACTGCAATAAGACAAGACTGCCTGCTTTTTCCACTCCTTTCAACATAGTTCTTAAAGTCCTAGCCAATGCAATCAGACAAGAGAGTAAAATAAAAGGCATCCCGATTAGAAAAGGAGCTAAAGTGCTCTTATTTGCTTATGGTATGATTACATATACAAAATGTTAAAGAAAATCCATGTAAAAACTCTGAGAGTCATAAATGAATTCAGTAAAGTAGTAGAATACAAAATCAATATACAAAAATATATAGAATGTTTATACATCAACAATGAACAAACTGAGACAGAATTGAAGAATGCAATACCATTTACAATAGCCACTAAATGAATAAGGTAAGAGGAATAAAACTAACGAAAAAAAGTAAAAGACCTCTACTTTCATAGGAAAACCATAAGAAACTGAAAGTAAATGAAATATGACACAAAAATAAGTGGAGAGACATCTCATGTTCTTGGATTGAAAGAATCAATCTAATAAAAATGTCAGTTCTACTCAAGTTAATTTACATATTCAATGTGATTCCAATCCAATTGCTGATAGCATTCTTCACAGAATATATATATATATGTGTGTGTGTGTGTGTGTGTGTGTGTGTGTGTGTAATATATATATATATTATAATAGTTTGTCTGAAGAAAAAAGAAAAGAAAATTTGCCTGGAATCATAAATGACCCTGTATCACCAAGGCAATATTGTACAAAAAGAATAAAATAGAAAGCATCTCATTACCTGACTTCAAAATATATTGCAGAGCAGTAATAATCAAAACAGCATGGCACTAGCACAGAAATAGACATATAGACAAATGGAACAAAATAGATAATCCAGAAATAACCTCACATCATAAAACCAACTGACCTTTGACATAAGATATAGCAGAGAAAAAAGTCTTTTCAGCAAATGGTGCTGGAAGAACTGGATATACAACTATAGAAAAATTAATCTAGACACCCATCTCTCACCATTAATGAGAATCAACTTAAAATGGATCAAATATTTAAATGTAAAGCCTCAAACTATAAAACTACTAGTAGAAAATGTAGGAAAAACTCTTCAAGATATTGGAGTAGGCAAAGATTTCTTATATATGTGGCACAGGCAATAATCCCCAATGTAGACAAATGGGATTGCATCAAGCTAAAAAGCTAACTCATAGCAAAGGAAACAACAATTAGAGTAAAAAGACACCCCTCAAAAAGGGAGAAAATATTTGTAAATAATTCCTCAGGCAAGATATTGATAACCTGAAAATATAGGGAACTCAAGCAATCACCCATAAAAAATTAAATAATCCCAGGGACCAGCAGGTGGCATGGTGGTTAAGGCGCTGGACACTCCCACATGGCCGACTGGGGTTCAAGACCTGAATCTGGTGGCTTGCTTTCTCACTTCCTCTCTCTCTCACTCTCATCCTCTGTCTCTCTCTGATCAAATTAAAAAATAAATGAATGAATAAATTAAAAATAAAATAAATAATTATAAAACACTTAAATAATCCAATTTAAAAATGGGCAAATGAATTGTGTAGACAATTCTTTAAGGAAGACTTATGAATAGCCAAAAACCATATGTAAAAATATTCAAAATCTCTTGCCACAAGGGAAATACAAATTGAAATATGATGAGATACTTTTTAACTCCAGTTAGAATGGCTAGGATAAAAAACAAACAAACAAAAACAAAACAAAACAAACAAACAAACAAAAACAAGTGCTGGCAAGGTTGTGGAGAAAGGGAACTGTTGTTGGGAATGTCAATTAGTACAACCTCTGTGGAAAACAACATGTAGTTTCCTCAAAAACCTACAAATAGAACTACCATATGACCCACTCTTTGCTATTTACCCAAAGGGCAGGAAAACACTCAGTTGAAAAGACACTTGAACATCAATGTTATTGCAGCATTATTCACAATGGCTAAGACATAGAATCAATCTAAGTGCCCAAAAACTGATGACTGGGTTGAAAAACCTTGACTGGGTTGAAAAACCATAGCTGCTACTCAGCTATTAAAAAAAAATGAGACTCTATCATTTTATTCAAAGTGGATGAATATAGAAGACTTAATGTTGACTAAAGTGAGCCAAACTTTGAAAGATACACACTATAAATCCCCCATTAATATATGCAAAATATATTCACTCTATGGAAGAAATGGAACTATATGAAGAGATGAGAGTAGAGAGGAAAAGTGTAGATACTAAAGACTGTAAAGGAGGTGAGTGAATGGTAGAATAAGGTGGTAGAGGGCAGGTTTGAGGTGCAAATGGCAGAAACATTTAACAGACAAAAAAGTAAAGTTTTCTATTGAAAAAAATATATTGTATATATTATGATGAGGACTTTATATAAAATGTGAAATTACTCTGAAAAAAAATTCCCTCTGAGCATTGCATAAGCTGCATTTCAGATGTGATTATCAGAAGCCTTATATTATGTAATTTCAATTTTATAATACTTTGGGGATCTCTTTTTTTCTTAGAGAGATTTTTGCAACAGGACATGTGCACCTGTCAGAGAGACAGAGAGACAAAAAGCAAGAAATCATCCCTCAGGAGGATTGTACCAAGTTGCAATTCCTTCTCCATTCTCCTCTCATGATTTTGGGCATGCACAAACATTCGCCTTGTGTAAGTTTTAAGCCACCAGGTCCAGGACTCAAACCATGGTTGACTATGTGGGAGTCCAGCAACATAACCATTTTACCATCTGCTGGTCAATTGGATTTTTTTTTAATTGCCCAGAGTGTAGGTTATCTTGGTGAATGGTCCATGGGCACTTGCAAGAAATGCGTATTATGTTAATGGTAGATGGAGTGTTGCATAAACAGTAATTAGTTCAAGTTGATTCATAATGTTGCTCAGGTTTTCTTTTTTTTAATATTTTTGCCTACTTGCTTTGCCCATTAATGAGTTGAGTGATGAATACTTTCAATTTCAATTTTAGCAGTTTTAACTTCATGTATTTTTTTTTATTTTTGGAGAGGTTTTTGCTAAAAAGTTTGTGTGCTCGCCAGAAAGACAGAGAGAGACAGAGAGACAGAAAGCGAGAAATCACCCCCCAGGAGGAATGGCCACACCACAAACCCTTCTCCTCCATTCTCCTCTTGGGATCTTGGGCACGCACGTACATGCGCCCGGCGTGAGTTTAAACCACTGGGTCCGGGACTTGAACTGTGGTTGACTACGTGGGAGTCCAGTGACACAGCCATTATGCTAACTGCTGGTCCTAACAAAATTTTAAAAGGAGAAAAAAAAAAAAAGATGAGTTATTCTGTTTCCTCACTTAACATAAGAAGAAATGGAGACAAATGTGACATGCTCCTTTGTACCAGGGTCAGATTTGTTACTGGTCTCCTCTTCTTTTGACTTTGTCTTGCAGCTGCTGCCTTGAGAAAAATCCCTATTAATTGTGATCAGTCTCCATTGTCACTATCACTTTGCCCCTCCAGGACTGGCTGATGCATAAGTATGAGGAACTATACCTCCTCTGTGACCGAGTTCACCTTGCTGGTAATTCCTAATACCCGAGGGCTGGAGAACATGGAGAACATGCTCTTCATCCTGTTTCTGGCCTTCGATCTCTTCACTTTGCTGGGGAACCTGCTTATCTTCCTCACCATTCTGGCTTCCTCCAACCTCCACACTCCCATGTATTTCTTCCTGCGGAACCTCTCAGTGTTTGATATCTTTTTCCTATCAGTGAGTTCTCCCAAAATGATGCTCCACCTAATGGGGCAAAGCTGCACCATCTCTTACCGGGGCTGTGCCTGCCAGCTCTTCTTCTACCACTTCCTGGGTGGCACTGAGTGTTTCCTGTACACCGTGATGGCCTATGACTGCTTCATGGCCATCTGTCACCCTTTGTGATACTCGGTCATCATGAGCCACAGACTGTGCACTGGCTTGACAGTGGGCACCTGGCTGGGCAGGGTGGGGGGCTGTCTGCATGGAAGTGTCCTCACAGTTCTCATCTTCAGGCTCCCCTACTGTGGCCCCAATGAGGTGGACAATTTTTTCTGTGATATTCTAGTGGTGCTGCCCCTGGCCTACACAGACACTTCTCTGGCCCAGATGGTGAGCTTCACTACTGTGGATGTTGTGACTCTTGCGTGCTTTTTCCTAATCCTTGCTTCCTATAGTCATATCCTCCTTTCCATATTGAAGATCAGTTCTTCAGAAGGCAGGCGCCGAGTCTTTTCTACTTGCAGTGCCCACTTGATCTCTATCCTCTTGTTCTACGGGCCAGTGATGCTCATCTGTCTCTGGCCTGCCTCCAGCCCCTGGCTGGATTCTGTCATTGAGGTGTTAAATAATATTGTCACTCCTTCCCTCAACACTCTGCTTTACCCCTTGAGAAACAAGGATGTGAAATTGGCCGTGAAAAGGGTGTTGACTCAATTAGTCCACATTTCTGGGGAATGAAGCATGGAAACAACTCCTCTCTGAAATTGTCTGGAGACTTGTTTATAGTCCACTGTTCTCCCAGCAGGATTTGCCAAATAGCACATAGGGTAAAGTTCTATCAACATTTTGGGAGTTCTAATGGATGGTCAGGTGGTAGGGATTAGGTGGACTGATCAGTGACTTTTCCTTCAAGGAAGTTTTTCATACTACCCTAGTCCTTTGCGTTTCTGCTTCATACAGTATTTGTTGCAACTATTTTGATTGATTATAATGCCACAACATTCCAGAGGGTACAGACCCTTTCCTTCCCGCCCTCCTTCTTTATTTCAAAATCCATGCCTTACTCCTTCTACAGTATGTTTCTGACCCTTGAATAAAGTTGTTTTATGACAGACAAGGTTTGACACTTAAAATTAGAATTGCACAGTTTGGTAAATTTAAGTTTAAATTGATTTGTGACTTCTTTTGCTTTAACTGCATCTTCCAATTACAAAATTTTAGTTTGAATATTGACCCCTTTTTGGCTATCAGAGAAGTCTAGTGTTGGCCTTTATTCATGATGCCTCAAGTAAATTGACCACTAATCTATCTATATCAAATGGGAAAATAGACTTTTGTAAATTTGCAGAGGAAAACCTATTTTGAGCCAGAATTCTCTATTTGTTGTAGATATATCTAATTTCTTGAAAAATATAATACATCTATAATTAATTGAAATTAAAACATTAACAATATTCATTATGTAATTTTGGAATATTTTGACACTTAAAATTAAACATTTAATCAAATGAATTTCGGGCCATGTATCTGATTCATCCACTCACACATCTAGAATAAGAGTTGACATTTACAATCTTCTTACTAAGTGTGTAATATTGTTCTAAGCACATTGCACATTATTGGTTAAAGTCACTCACGAACTCCACCAGGTAGATACTATGGAATTTTTTTTTGATAGATGAAAAAAACAAAACTAAGGACAGAAAAATATTTACACTCAGGCTGAATCTGAACCTAGGACTAAATTCTATGTCCTAAAACATAATATCTTATGAGATATACCAAGGAATAAAAAAGTTCTGTATGATAACAGCTGTCCTTTCATATGTCTTTGTATGTATGTTTTTTCATATCATTTACTGTGATGAGTATTTTATATATATTAACTAATATAAGTTGAATAGAATCCCTATTGGTAGATACAAATAAATTACTGTGCTGAATGTTTTATGAAAGACTTGAGGACCATATAGATCAAATAACTGCATATAGAAAATAGTGATGACATTGAGCATAACTAAAGAAGTACCCTGAGTAACATTCATAGAAATAAGCAGGGTGGGAAAATATAACATTAGCTTTTTTCCATTCTACATTAATATCCATTAATCCAGTCTGCTGTTGACTGAGTAACTTAAAACCCTCTATCTGATAACAGAGGGACCTGGGTAGAGTATTCACTAAATGACTTATACAAAGAGTAAAGGGAAAAATTTGGAAAGGCAACATCTACCTGTTTATGGTATAAATTAAACATTTATTTACAAGCATCTGCACTTGTTTTCTTGTTTTTTTTTGTTTGTTTGTTTTGTTTTGTTTTATTTATTTATTTTTTGCTATAGGACTTGTACACTCACTGAAGAAAAACAGAGACAGAGAGAAAGAACTCACCCCCAAGTGCTGTGACCATGCCCTAATCCCTTCTCCTCCATTATTTATTTATTTTTTTTGAGAGCTTTTTGTTATAAGGTGTATGTGTTCGCCAGAAAGACACAGAGAGACAGAAAGTTGAGAAATCACCCCTTGGGGGGGATGGCCACGTCGCAATCCCTTCTCCTCCATTCTCCTCTCGGAATCTTGGGCATGTATGCACACGTACCCAGCGTGAGTTTAAGCCACTGGGTCCGAGATTCAAACTGCAATTGGCCACATAGGAGTCCAGTGACATGCCGAATGGGAGTCCAGTGACATAGCCATTATGCTAACTGCTGGTCCCCCTTCTCCGCCATTCTCATCTCAGGATTTGGGGCACACAAATGTGCCTGGTGTGATTCTCAAGCTACGGGGTCTGGGATTTGAACCATAAAGCTGGCCATGTAGGATCCAGTGCCCTTTGTTGGCCCTGGACCTGGTTTTTAAATTTGTTTTTTTCTTTCTTTCTTCCATGAGTGAGAGAGACAGAGAGGTAGAGAGAAAGGTGATCCACCCCAGCTTTAGCCAACCCTGGATCACAGGCACACATATGCCTGCCCGGCATGTGGTTGGCATAAATCTGGAACTTCCCCACGTGGATCAGCTTCATGGAGCATCGTGTTTTGGCTACACCACTATCCAGTCCCCTGAGTCACCTGGTTTACTGCTGTAGTTGCTAATATCACTCCATCGTCACCTGTGGCAACCTTATTTCATTTATTTGAAAGTTCTTGGGTCCCCTGCACTACCTTGTCATGATATTGGCATGGCCTATGCAGTAGGTCTTCATTCGTCACTCTTCATCTATCTTCACAACATAGTGGCTGTTTACCTCCGAGTGAGTGAGTGAGAGTCAGAGCCAGCGGCTGCCAAGCCTTCATGACCTGGTCTCCAAGAGAGCACACCATCACTCTTGCTTTGTCATTTCTCTGTTTGGAAGTGAGGTATCAAGCCTAGGCCATAGCTGGAGGGAGAAAAATTAGGCTCTACCTTATGAAGAGTGTTAGATACTGTGTTCACACATACTCTTTTTTTTTCTTTAAAGTTTATTTATGTCTCCTATGAGAGAGAAAATGGGAGAGAGAGAGACAGAGAGAGAGAGAGATACTCCCAACAGGGTCCCCATGCTATGATCTGCTCCCAGTCTCAGCTGGCCTGGCACACGTTTGGGGAGGTTGCAGGACAAGAACCCAAGGCCCTTCCCATGTGGGTTCAGTTGCATCTCCACTGTGCCACCACTTGGGCCCTGCGAATACATTTTAACCATCACAGATATAGTTGGCCTTACTTAATTATTATTCTTATTGAAATTTTTCTTTCTTTTCTTTTTAAGTTTATTACTTTTAGAGAGAGCAAGAATAGGGAGAAAGAGACAGAGAAAAGAGAGAAGCATCATTGTCAGGTCTTCATGCTGGATCCTCTTCCTGACCCTGCAGCCAGCTGAGATCACTGGCACACCCAGACACACACGGAATGAAGAAGGCTCTGGACCCCACCCAGTCTTCTCACATGGTCGCCCGCACTGCCCCCACATACCCCTACCACTCACACCACCACGGCTGAGCCCTGGGACTCTTCTATTTAGTATTACTTCATATGCTAAACACAGTTCGTAACACATATTTCTTCAAATGGTTTTCTTGATTTAGAATGTTTATTTTAATCCTCTCTGCCTTGGTGAGAACCACATGTATTTTAGATTTTTGTTCATTTTCTGCCACTTCCGTATCTTTTCTGAACATCCCATTCCACAACAATCCCTTCTATCAGCTGGTAGTTCTTGTTTAAATGAATTACTTTTCCCTTAAGAAATACAAATTATGACAGTTCTTTTATCATTGTCTTGGATTGTTACATGATTTAGAAATTATTATCTAATGTTTTGAACAATGACTGGCCTAGAACACAGGTCAGAAAGATAGCTAGGTGAACATTTATTGGCAGTTTACTATTTACAAGGCAAAGTGCTAGCCACAGAGGATACTGTGTGAATAAGATCAGTATGTTCTCTGCTCTCACTGGAGAAGACAGAAATTGAACAATAGTTGATATATGATGTGGATAAAGACAGCATGGTGGTTAGGCATTGGACTCCCATATGGCTGACCATGGTTTGAGTCCTGGAGCTGCAGCTTGCCTTTTCACTTTTTCTCTCTCTCTCTCTGGTGAGCACATGTGCCCTATAGCAAATTAAAAAAATAACCAATGAAATAAAAAAAAATGTCAAGCTTTTATTATTACCTACTACCTTCATTTTGAAAATAAAGCTAAAGAACAAGACAATTGGTATTATAGATGATGATGCATGCTCACTTTTAAAATAAAGACTCAAAATATTTATTGCATTTAGGTAAAACTGAGTATGTTTTAAATCCACATAAACTAATTTTTTTTTTGAGAGTTTTTTTCCATAGGGCGCGTGCACTTGCCAGACAGACAGAGGGAGACAGAGACACAGAACGCGAGAAATCTCCCTCCAGGGGGGGATGGACACGCCACAATCCCTTCTCCTCCATTCTCCTCTCAGGATCTTGGGCATGCATGCACATGTGCCTGGCGTGAGTTTTAAGCCACCGGGTCCGGGACTTGACCCACAGTCGGCTACATGGGAGTCCAGTGACATAGCCATTACGCTAACTGTTTGTCCCTAGACTAAAATTTAAACCCAGGCTCTATGATTGACTTTAGAAGTAAACTTTGGCAATTATGTAAACTTCTTGAGCTCTGCTTTTGTTTTTAATTTTTTTTTCCTAGAGTTCATTTATTTATTTACAGAGAGAGAGAAAGAGCAAAATAAAGACAGGGATTCTAACAGAGTCTGCATGCTGTGACCCTCCCCAAGCCTTCCAGTCAGATAAAGTACCTGCACCTTCAGGCGTGCCCAGCTGGTTGGGCCATGCATGAATACCAATGGCTTGATTTGAGCTCTATTTTTGTATTTAAAAAAATAACATCTAACTCAAAGAGTTAAAGTAAAGTTGAAATAAAGAGGCTTAAACTGCCTACCTTTAAAAAGAAAAGAGATCTTCAGTTGGGGCTGGCAAGTGGCATCGTGGTTAAGGCACTGGACTCCCACATGGCTGACAATTGTTCAAGTCCCAGACCTGGCAGCTTACTTTCTCAATTTCCCTTTCCTTCTCTCTGGACAAATTGAAATAATAAATAAAATAATTCTTAAAAAAAAAAAAAGAATTACCATTTCAAAACAGTGGTGTTGGGAGTCTTTCTTGTATTTCTTCTGTCATGATGAAGCATAGTAATTATAAGAAAGCTGCTAAGGTTACTTAAACTTTGGGGCCAAAAGTGGTGTGGTGTTTAGGGGCACTGAACTCCCACATGTGGTTCAAGTCCTAGCCCTGACAGCATATTTTCTCACTCTCTCTGTCTCACTCTGTCCCTCTGGTCAAATCAAAATAAATAAATGAGTAAATAAAGTTAAATAAAATAATTCTTTAAAAAAATTTAATTAGTTAAATTTCAATATAGTTGTCATTTTTTGTACCTTCTATATTGTATCCAAGGAATTTTAGCCAAATGGTTTTCATAGGCCCCTGTGCTAGGTTCATTGTACAACTAGGAACATAATCTGCTCACAGACCTATCTAGTCTGCTCTTACCAAACCTTATACATTCTCTGCACAGGAGTCAGCTGAATGAATTTTTAAAATACACACTGAGCCAAGTTATAGTAATTTAAGAATGTTAAAACTAACATCAATAGCAGTCTTAAAAAAATAAAGAAGAATTTTCAGAAAACAAACAAAAAAAAGTAATTCAATCAGTTGTGGGAATGATATTGGGGTATTATAAAACGAACTGTGAAAAAGCAGTCACATAAGTGTTTTGCTTTGTTGAATATCGGGTGAGATTATTGCCTCTTTTCTTTAGGCAGTTGCTTTTCTACTCCCCACTCCTTCTTCAGCCCAGGCCCCCAATCACAGGCGTACTCTGCATTCCCAAATGTCTGAACCCCCGGCTGACTCTACACTAGAGGGAAGATGGGCCAAGAGTGGGTGCTAATCAAAGAGATTTAAAAACAGGGTTTAACTACGTGCTACTATGCAATTGCATTTTTTTATTAATTTATTTTACATTCATTCACCAAGCATCATCGCAGCATACAAAATGTGATTTCCCATCTAGAACACACTGCACAGTGGCTTAGTCATACACGTTATCACTGACAAATACTCTTCTATTTCTTGTTCCATATATATATATATTTTTTTCTCCCCATTTCTCACCCTCTGCCCTTTCCCAACCTCCTCCCACACTATCTCAGGTATTTATAATTGCTTTCCATTCCTTCCTCCCACATATATTTTATTGATTCAAAAAATATCTTAATTAATCTAACTACTTTCAATAGCAAAGTCAGCTGATATACACATATCTGTAAACATGTCTGCCCTTAGGCATGAAGCTCTGAGTAGAATGAATATACTCTGAAGTAGCACCTAGCTGGGGCTCTATAGTTAATGAACTTCAGTTGTGAAATACTGCTTTTAGAGACTAAAAATTAAAATTTTCTGCTGATATGTCTCCCTCTAGATTCATTTCTACTGGGTAGGGCTACCTCTATATCCTCTCCATCTCTCTCTGCCTCTCTGTGTTTTCCTGTATCTCTTTTTTAAATTCTTTCTTTTTCTTTTTTTAAGGTAAAGTATTCCCTGGGCTCTCAAGCCCCTCCTCTAACTTGCTAACTTGTGCCTTTTCTCCTCCCATCTCGAAGAGGCACAAAGCAAGGCCCCTTCTGAGATGGCTGCTAAACTTCAGCTGTGAAGTACTGCTTTTGCACGGTGCACATGTGCACAGCATGGTTTTCATTTTTTGCACTTTTAAATTAAAATATAAAATTATTTTATTGCCTTTTTTTCTTTTTGTAGTTTTTATTCTTCTTCCCTCTTCTCTTTTCCTTTTTCATTTAACTCCATCCCTTGGTGACTTAGCTTCCATGAACAGAGTGTCTAGGCAGGCCTAAGTGAACGGTATCCAAACATCTGATTACTATTAAGGTAACTGCGTTTTAGTTTAAAAAGGTAATGAGGTAGAGGTAGTGGGGAGAAAAAAAGGAGGGGAGAGAGCCCCGCCTGCTGTCCAATTGACTCCTCTATTCTACACCTTCCTGTCAGTGCCCAGAGGAGACCAGGGACCCAAAGGAAGCTAAAGACATTTATTCTCTCTTGTGGGGTGACTGATGCTCCTTCACTGGAGGCCAGAGGCACTGTTGTGTCAAGATTTTCAGGCCCCACTGATTCCTCTGAGAGGGAGGAACTTTCAGCCTTTTTTAGCCTAAGGGCTCAGCCCCTCTGTTCCACAGCATCTGAGGGCAAAGAAACCCGGGATAGGGTGGGTGTGGGCTTGGTTGTCAGCCCAAGCCAACCTTACGTTTACCGGAGGTCTGTACATGCTCTTTCCTGGAGTGCATTCTCCTCACCTTCTGATGAGTTGTATCATTAGAGGAAGGTGGAAAGAACATGGAAATCAGCTTTCTAGGAGCCTGGGCTAACACTGACTCAATTGATTCCACAGCATTTTCTTAAGATACTTCTTGGTTAAAGAAGCTGGATCATAACAGCCTGCCCATTGATTACATATGTTCCATCATGCTGTGGACCTAATTGCTGTAGTGAGACTAAAGTCTATATTGAAAGAAAATGGCTGTTTCGAATATTTGTAATTATCTATTGATTTTTTTTCTATATTGCATATTGTCTTTTCCACTCAGCTTTATTGTGTGCCCATTAGACAATTTTCAGTTTTCACTTTGCTGTCAGCTATCAGGGGAGAAATCACCCTCATGAGTGTCTGGTGTCAATAAATAATCCCAGAACCACTCTGAGTCTACCTGGGGGAATACTGTGGAATAAAGGCTCATTAAAATCAGAATATTGATATCTTGAAAAACTTTTTAACAAGAATGGGTAGGAGCAGGGATTACATCAGGAACATTAGATATCCTGAAGCATTAATTATCACAAAAATCATTAGATATTAGTACAGTATACTATTTATACATATTTAAATGAGATTAGAGATCTTTTTGTTTTCAAAGTTATCCTAAATTACAGTTAAGACTAAATTTAGCACATACACTCAGATATGTCCAATTATAAATTTTCTTAGGCCTTTTCATCTAAATTATCTCCAGTGTCACCTATTCCTTTTATTCTGAGGAAGTAGAGGAAGAAAAGTAAATGATTTCCCCAATATCACACTCCAGTTAGTGGCGAAACTGGGCTGACCCCTCCCTTTCCTTCTCTCTGGACAAATTGAAATAATAAATAAAATAATTCTTAAAAAAAAAAAAAGAATTACCATTTCAAAACAGTGGTGTTGGGAGTCTTTCTTGTATTTCTTCTGTCATGATGAAGCATAGTAATTATAAGAAAGCTGCTAAGGTTACTTAAACTTTGGGGCCAAAAGTGGTGTGGTGTTTAGGGGCACTGAACTCCCACATGTGGTTCAAGTCCTAGCCCTGACAGCATATTTTCTCACTCTCTCTGTCTCACTCTGTCCCTCTGGTCAAATCAAAATAAATAAATGAGTAAATAAAGTTAAATAAAATAATTCTTTAAAAAAATTTAATTAGTTAAATTTCAATATAGTTGTCATTTTTTGTACCTTCTATATTGTATCCAAGGAATTTTAGCCAAATGGTTTTCATAGGCCCCTGTGCTAGGTTCATTGTACAACTAGGAACATAATCTGCTCACAGACCTATCTAGTCTGCTCTTACCAAACCTTATACATTCTCTGCACAGGAGTCAGCTGAATGAATTTTTAAAATACACACTGAGCCAAGTTATAGTAATTTAAGAATGTTAAAACTAACATCAATAGCAGTCTTAAAAAAATAAAGAAGAATTTTCAGAAAACAAACAAAAAAAAGTAATTCAATCAGTTGTGGGAATGATATTGGGGTATTATAAAACGAACTGTGAAAAAGCAGTCACATAAGTGTTTTGCTTTGTTGAATATCGGGTGAGATTATTGCCTCTTTTCTTTAGGCAGTTGCTTTTCTACTCCCCACTCCTTCTTCAGCCCAGGCCCCCAATCACAGGCGTACTCTGCATTCCCAAATGTCTGAACCCCCGGCTGACTCTACACTAGAGGGAAGATGGGCCAAGAGTGGGTGCTAATCAAAGAGATTTAAAAACAGGGTTTAACTACGTGCTACTATGCAATTGCATTTTTTTATTAATTTATTTTACATTCATTCACCAAGCATCATCGCAGCATACAAAATGTGATTTCCCATCTAGAACACACTGCACAGTGGCTTAGTCATACACGTTATCACTGACAAATACTCTTCTATTTCTTGTTCCATATATATATATATTTTTTTCTCCCCATTTCTCACCCTCTGCCCTTTCCCAACCTCCTCCCACACTATCTCAGGTATTTATAATTGCTTTCCATTCCTTCCTCCCACATATATTTTATTGATTCAAAAAATATCTTAATTAATCTAACTACTTTCAATAGCAAAGTCAGCTGATATACACATATCTGTAAACATGTCTGCCCTTAGGCATGAAGCTCTGAGTAGAATGAATATACTCTGAAGTAGCACCTAGCTGGGGCTCTATAGTTAATGAACTTCAGTTGTGAAATACTGCTTTTAGAGACTAAAAATTAAAATTTTCTGCTGATATGTCTCCCTCTAGATTCATTTCTACTGGGTAGGGCTACCTCTATATCCTCTCCATCTCTCTCTGCCTCTCTGTGTTTTCCTGTATCTCTTTTTTAAATTCTTTCTTTTTCTTTTTTTAAGGTAAAGTATTCCCTGGGCTCTCAAGCCCCTCCTCTAACTTGCTAACTTGTGCCTTTTCTCCTCCCATCTCGAAGAGGCACAAAGCAAGGCCCCTTCTGAGATGGCTGCTAAACTTCAGCTGTGAAGTACTGCTTTTGCACGGTGCACATGTGCACAGCATGGTTTTCATTTTTTGCACTTTTAAATTAAAATATAAAATTATTTTATTGCCTTTTTTTCTTTTTGTAGTTTTTATTCTTCTTCCCTCTTCTCTTTTCCTTTTTCATTTAACTCCATCCCTTGGTGACTTAGCTTCCATGAACAGAGTGTCTAGGCAGGCCTAAGTGAACGGTATCCAAACATCTGATTACTATTAAGGTAACTGCGTTTTAGTTTAAAAAGGTAATGAGGTAGAGGTAGTGGGGAGAAAAAAAGGAGGGGAGAGAGCCCCGCCTGCTGTCCAATTGACTCCTCTATTCTACACCTTCCTGTCAGTGCCCAGAGGAGACCAGGGACCCAAAGGAAGCTAAAGACATTTATTCTCTCTTGTGGGGTGACTGATGCTCCTTCACTGGAGGCCAGAGGCACTGTTGTGTCAAGATTTTCAGGCCCCACTGATTCCTCTGAGAGGGAGGAACTTTCAGCCTTTTTTAGCCTAAGGGCTCAGCCCCTCTGTTCCACAGCATCTGAGGGCAAAGAAACCCGGGATAGGGTGGGTGTGGGCTTGGTTGTCAGCCCAAGCCAACCTTACGTTTACCGGAGGTCTGTACATGCTCTTTCCTGGAGTGCATTCTCCTCACCTTCTGATGAGTTGTATCATTAGAGGAAGGTGGAAAGAACATGGAAATCAGCTTTCTAGGAGCCTGGGCTAACACTGACTCAATTGATTCCACAGCATTTTCTTAAGATACTTCTTGGTTAAAGAAGCTGGATCATAACAGCCTGCCCATTGATTACATATGTTCCATCATGCTGTGGACCTAATTGCTGTAGTGAGACTAAAGTCTATATTGAAAGAAAATGGCTGTTTCGAATATTTGTAATTATCTATTGATTTTTTTTCTATATTGCATATTGTCTTTTCCACTCAGCTTTATTGTGTGCCCATTAGACAATTTTCAGTTTTCACTTTGCTGTCAGCTATCAGGGGAGAAATCACCCTCATGAGTGTCTGGTGTCAATAAATAATCCCCGAACCACTCTGAGTCTACCTGGGGGAATACTGTGGAATAAAGGCTCATTAAAATCAGAATATTGATATCTTGAAAAACTTTTTAACAAGAATGGGTAGGAGCAGGGATTACATCAGGAACATTAGATATCCTGAAGCATTAATTATCACAAAAATCATTAGATATTAGTACAGTATACTATTTATACATATTTAAATGAGATTAGAGATCTTTTTGTTTTCAAAGTTATCCTAAATTACAGTTAAGACTAAATTTAGCACATACACTCAGATATGTCCAATTATAAATTTTCTTAGGCCTTTTCATCTAAATTATCTCCAGTGTCACCTATTCCTTTTATTCTGAGGAAGTAGAGGAAGAAAAGTAAATGATTTCCCCAATATCACACTCCAGTTAGTGGCGAAACTGGGCTGACCCCCACTTAGTTCTTCATGCAGTATACAGCCATGTTGGCAGGACTGCTCTTTGATCCCCAGGACTCACTAGATGTGAAGATGAAGAACCACACTCCAGTAACTGAGTTTGTCCTCCTGGGAATCCCTCACACTGAGGGGCTGGAGAACCTGCTCTTCGTCCTGTTTCTGGCCTTCTACCTCTCACTCTGCTGGGAAACCTGCTCATCCTCTCACTTCCTCAACCTCCACACCCTCCATGTATTTCTTCCTGGGAAACCTCTCAGTGTTCAACATCTTTTTCCCATCGGTGAGTTCTCCCAAAATGATGCTCTACCTAACGGGGCAAAGCTGCACCATCTCTTACTGGGGCTGTGCCTGCCAGCTCTTCTACCACTTCCTGGGCTGCACTAAGTGTTTCCTGTACACCATGATGGCCTATGACCGCTGTGCGGCCATCTGTCACCCTTTGCAATACTCGGTCATCATGAGCCACTAGGTGTGCATCGTCATGACTCTCGGCACCTGGCTGAGGAGCTGTCTGCATGCTTCCGTCCTCACAGTTCTCATCTTCAGGCTCCCCTACTGCGGTCCCAACAAGATGGACAGTTTTTTTCTGTGATATTGCAGCGGTGCTGCCCCTGGCCTGCCCAGATACCTCTCTGGCCCAGACGGTGAGCTTCATCAACCTGGGTGTGGTTGCACTCCTGTGTTTTCTTCTCATTCTCGCTTCTTATACTCGCATCATCATCTCTGTTCTGAAGTTTGGATCCTCAGGAGGCAAACACAGAGCCTTCTCCACCTGCAGTGCCCATCTGACTTCCATCCTGCCCTTCTATGGGCTGGTGGTCCTCGTTTATCTCCGGCCCACCTCCAGTCCTTGGTTGGACTCTGTGGTTCAAGTTCTTAATAACACTGTGACTCCTTCCCTGAACCCTTTGATATATTCATTGAGAAACAAGGATGTGAAGTCGGCGCTAGGAAAGGTATTAAGGAGAACTTCATTGTGGGGTGTAAACTTGGTGTCGTGATCCATTCTTAGAGTTTTGTCTTATGTTTATCTGGGGGCAATTGATTAGTCTTTGTATTTGATGGCATTACCGAGGCGGGGTTGGGACAAACAAGTGTGATTAAATAGATTCTGGTATGATTTACGTGTATAAGTTTATGTAATTTGTTTAAATAATTATTTTATTGAACTTTATTTATTTATTTTAACTTGACCAGAGAGGGATGAGGGGGAGAGAGAGAGAGAAATTGAGAAAGCAAGCCGCCAGGTCTGGGACTCAAACCACAGTCAGCCATGTGGGAGTCCAACACCCTTAACCACCATGCCACCTGCTGGCCTCAATATAAATTTTTGTTCAACAAAATCTTTACCATGTTTGCTGCATGCCACTATTCTATGCACTTTACAACTACTGATATAAGTAGTAATGATCACATGAAGCAGCTGGTGTTACTGAAGGTGAAGAGAAGGTGCAGAGAGGCTAAGACACTTGTGCTGAGCCAGAATGGGAACAAAGGGCCTTAGGCTTATGCTATACTGCTTCAATTCTGTAATACTTAACACACATGCTCTTTTAGGAACTTTTTCCAATGTACACAGAATGTTCTCCAACTTACAAAAAGCAATCTGTAGTTCATTAAATTAGCTGCATTGATTTCTGTAAGTTTTTGCCCTGTATTTTGATAAATGACATATCTCAGTCTGATATAAAGATATTTTCTTATATTTTAGAATCCAGGTAATACCCAAATCACCCTCTGTTAGTATTGGGCCCCTACTCAGGTAAGCTTATTTCTGTATCACAATGGTTTGAACCCTGTAAGAAGAAATGCAGGATTTCTTTTATTCAGTCAAGGACTGACTGAATTTCAGGATCCTTGGACTTTCAAAATAATAATCTATTTCTCATGTAAATAGCTTTGAAAAAAGTTAAGAAACTGAAAAGGAATAATGACATAAATAGAAACTACTCACTAGTCTCACCACCAAAAAATAACCAATAACTTTTACGTCATCAGGAAAGTTATGATGTATTTTTACACAGAAAAAAATAGAAAAATACATCATGACTTTCTCAATGACCTAATATTAACATTTAGTATTTTTTGTAGCGCTCTAATTATTTACTACATTGGAACTAGGGTTTCTAACTTCTTGTTTCAAATTATTTCATCTCTATCTATATCATCTTTACCCATACCTCTACTTAAATTATCCATCTGTACTGTAATGTGTTGCTTAAAGACAGGGGTATGGGCCAGCCTATGGCATGAAAAATAAGGTGGCTGGATCCCACATGGCTTACTGCACAGTTTGACCCAGATCCTGTGACTTGAGAAACAATAGGAATGTGTGTTATGTGCATGCCCAAAATCCCAAATGGAGGGAGAAATGTAGAAGAGATGCAGTGTGACCATCCCCCATGACAGCAGTGCTTCCTCGCTTTCCCTTTCTCCATCTCTCTCTGGCAAAATTTTTTAAAAAGAACCAGGTTAGAGTATGTTCTGAGAAGTATGTTGTTAGGCATTTCATCATTGTATAAAAATTGGAAAGTACTTAAACTAGGGGTGGCCTACCTATGCTGTGAGATAGAATGATTGCTTCCACAACCTGTGTAACATGTTACTGTACTGAATACTGGAGGTAATTGTAGCATAACAGTAAGTTTTTTATATCTAAGCAGTAAAAAGTTACAATAAAAATATGATATAAAAGATTAAAACCGTACTTGTATAGGGTACTTACCATGAATGGAGCTTGCAGATCTGGAGTTTGCTCTGGGACAGTTAGAGAGTGAGTGGTGAGTGATTGTGAAGGCATCGGAAACTGCTGCACACCCTGGATACTCGGTCCACACCATACACATGCTGGTACATGTCATAATGATCAGATGAACTACCTGGTGTTACTGGAGATGAAGGGATAAGTGACTGGTAGTTTATGTACTGTTTTGCAATAATGAATTATTTCTTAATAATGAATTAAACTTAGCTTACTATAACATTTTTACTTCAAACACAATTTTTTTTTGAAATTTTTGACTCTTTTGTGGTTATAGCTTAAAACATGAATACATTGTACAACTGTACAGATAGTTTGATTATAACCTTACTCTATAAGTTGTTTTCTGTTTTAAAAAATTTATTTATTTTTTACTTTGTGAACTTTTCTTGTTCTAAACAAAGACACAAACACACACTTAGCCTGGGTTAACAGGGTCAGGGCCCTCAGAATCACTGTCTTCTAGCTTCACATCTTGTCCTCCTGGAAGGGCCGTGATGAAAGAAACAACACAAAGTTAGATTAAGCACAAGAGAAAATGATGGAGTTAAAAGGTGTGGTAAACATGTTGCGGGCTGCTGTAGGCATAGCATGGCATATTGTTTACAGTAATTTTTTTTTAATTAAGTGAAAGCAATACTTTCTACAATAATGATAAAATGTATAGTATAGCAACACATAAACTACCAGTCACTTATCACTGTCATCAAGGACTCTGTTCAGCACCTAATCATAGGCAGGCTGCATTAGTCTGGCTGGCAGCACAGTGAATATGTTGATGCCAGCACCACCACAGGCATGTGAGTGAGTGCAGCACTCCAGCCCTGTGAAGGATTGATGTTACAATGTGATGGGAATTTTTAACTCTATTATAATCTTAGGGGCCACTGTCATGTATGTGGCCCATCTTTGACCTTAGCATGGTTATGCAATACATAATTGTATCTATGTATAGACATATGTAATGAGGGACTTCAAAAAGTTTGTGAAAAGATGGAATTAAAAGATAACAATAAAATATGTTAATCTATGGGCCAGTAGGTGGCTTGGAGGTTAAGGTGGCTGTATACTACATATCCAATGGATTGGGTTTAGTCCCGAATGCAGTGCCTTGAAAATGACACCAGGTGCATGTGTGTGCATCCTCAAAATCCCAACAGGAGAATGGAAGAAAAGGGACTGTGGTGTAGCCATCCCCCTGGGGATGTGGTGTAGCCATTCCCTCTCACTTTTGTCTCTCTCTGGAGAGCACACACACCTGATGGGAACACTAAAAAAGCATATAAATTTATATCTCAATATAAGCTCCATGAAGTTTAAGAAACTTTGTTTTTTGTATATATATAATTTTTAGAGTGATTTTTGCTATAGGTCATGTGCACTTGCTGAAGAGACAGAGCGACAGAAAAATGAGAAATCACCCCCTTGCCCTCCCGGGGGAGATGGCCTCTATTCTCCTCTCAGGATTTCTTTGGGCATGCATGTACACAAACCTGGCATGAGTTTCAAACCACTGGGTCCAGGACTCAAACTGCCATCAGCTATGCGGGAATCCAGTGACATGACCATTATGCTATCTGCTGGTCTCAGTTTAAGATACTTTGTAAGCAATTAGATCAGGCATTTAGTCTATCCCTAAAGAACTGGGTATCCTGGTGAGTTAACCATGTCAAAGTTGGTTAGTTTTTTGTTTGTTTTAACAATATTAACTGAAGAAAAATGGGTGATGGGTGTCCTTTAATGATATTCTAAGATTCAGAAAACATAGAAGTCACCCCATCCAGACCCCCCAGTCCAGAATCCACCCAGACCCCTAGACTTCACCTTTGGCTGCAGCAGCCTGGTACATCTGAAGGCACCTGGCGAGCAAAGGGGCACACTGCACCCACTGACTCTCATCCAAACCCCCCAGTCCAGGATCCACCCAGATCCCTAGGCAGGTAGAAAGTTCCTCCATTTTATTCTCTTCTTTACTATCCCCCATTCTTTTGTAAATTCCTTCCTCTCTGTCTCTCCACAGACTGTGCCTTTGGCTGCAGCAGCCTGGTACATCTGAAGGCACCTGGTGAAATCGCGCTCTGTGCATTACTTTTTCTTTATTTCCCTCTCTCCTCCTTTCTTTTCTCTTATATTATCTTCTCTTCTTCTTCCAACTTGACAGAGGGGCTAGCTAGGCCTAGAATTAGAGATCTGAATTTCTCTAGTCATATAAAGTTATATTGGTTCCTCCCTTATAAGGAACCAGCTGTGAAAAAGGAGATTCTGCTCTTCAGACACCTGACTATAGTATCTGCTTTGAGACCACATTACTAAAAACAACAGAACAGAGACTTTGGCAGACATTAATTCCCAACAAAAGGGAAAGAACTCCTAGCCAGTGAAACATTCGCCTTACAGGTACTTAAAAGTTAGTACATCTTCCAATGGCTAGAAGTAGAAGAAGAGCCTCCAGGGCGGGCCCTGTGCGGGCCCCCCCGGGCCCCAGGGAAAAACAAGAACTACTCTACCATTCTTAAGGAAGCCAGATACCCGAGGATAACTCACTGCAGATCCCCACAACACCATTCCCGCTAATCACAAGATGGCTGCTGGGCCGCATCAACTGATGGTCATCTCTGCTTACCAGAACCGCTTTCCTCAAACTGTATTCCATGGAGACTAACCTACAGTTGCGGAACTGCACGAGACCCACCCTTGATCCAACCTTGAATGGAATCTATGTTCCCTGTTGTTAAAAACTTTGGACTCGTGACCCCTCTCCCTTTACTCGCAGGTATCGCATTTTCAATGACTCCTCTGGAAGATAACTGTTTATAGCAGAGATAGTGTAAACGGGAGAGGGGGAAAGGGCTGAGGGTCAAACATAGGATAAAAAAACATATATATATATATGTATACATATGTATGAAAGTAGAAATGGAATATTATTGGTGATAACATGCTTGATTAAGACACTATCCAGTTTATCCTAGATGAGAAACTACATTTAGTGTGTTGTGATGATGCTCAGGGAATGAGTGTTAGGTAATATAATATAATAAAAAAAGAAGAAGAAGAAGAAGAAGAAGAAGAAGAAGAAGAAGAAGAAGAAGAAGAAGAAGAAGAAGAAGAAGAAGAAGAAGAAGAAGAAGAAGAAGAAGAAGAAGAAGAAGAAGAAGAAGAAGAAGAAGAAGAAGAAGAAGAAGAAGAAGAAGAAGAAGAAGAAGAAAAAGAAGAGCCTCCATTATGAATAAACAAGGAAATATATCCCCATCAAAAGTACAGAGTAACTCCCCTCCATCTTCAGTGCTAATGGATGATGTTACCAAGATGTCAGAAAAAGAATTTCAAACATTTATGGTGAACAAATTCTTTGAGTGGGAACAGAAAAGATACAACAAATTACAGGAGATGAGAAAGTCATTCCAAGATATGAAAGAAGAAATGGACACTCTGAGAAAGAACCAGATAGAGTTACTAGAGATAAAGTCTGGAATAGGGGAAATCAAAAACTCCCTTGAAAGTATTAAAAGTCGATTAGACCATGCTGAAGATCGAATCTCTGATGTAGAAGATAAAACCTCTGACCAAGAAAGAACCCCAAAAAGATAAAAAAAAATTAACAACAACAACAAAAAAACATGAGGATAATATGTGAGAAATACTAGATTCCATAAGACAATAATCGGAATCCCAGAAGGTGAAGAAACTAATAACGGCATGGAAAATCTATTCCATGAAATCCTGGAAGAAAATTTCCTGAGTCTAGAGAGGCACGCTAGCATCAAGAACCAAGAAATACAAAGGACCCAAGTTAGAATCAACTGCAGAAGATCTTCCCCAAGGCACACCTTAGCCAGACTATCCAAGACCACAGATAAAGACATGATACTAAAACTGGCACGAGAGAAATGAGAAGTGCTGTACAAAGGTCATCCCATCAGGCTAACCCTGGACCTCTCAATGGAAACAATGGAAGCAACATCGATGGATGCAGAAAAAGCATTTGATAAGATACAACATCCCTTTATGATCAAGACTCTCTGCAAAATAGGCATAGAAGGGTCATTTCTCAACACGATAAAAGCTATCTATGAAAAACTCATTGTGAATATCATCCTGAATGGAGAAAAGCTGAAAGCTTTCCCACTAAAAACAGGTACAAGACAAGGATGTCCACTTTCTCCACTCCTTTTCAACATAGTACTGGAAGTCCTCGCCAGCACAATCAGAAAAGAGTAAAAAATAAAGGGCATCCAAATAGGAAAAGAAGAGGTGAAACTCTCTCTATTCGTAGATGACATGACTGTGTACATAGAAGACCCAATGATTTCCATGAAAAAAATTCTGGAAGTAATGCATGAATACAGTAAAGTTGCAGGATACAAAATTAATATACAGAAGTCTATAGCATTTCTATATACAAACAACAGGGAGATGGAGATAGAACTGAAAAAAATTATTCCATTTACCATAGCCACCAAAAGTATAAGATAGTTAGGGATAAATCTAACCAAGGAAGTTAAAGACCTCCACAAGGAAAACTATGAGAAGCTTAAAAAAGAAACTGAAAATGACACAAAAAAGTGGAAGGACATCCCATGTTCCTGGATTGGAAGAATTAATATAACCAAAATGGCAGTTGTACCCAAATTAATCTACCTATTTAATGCAATGCCAATCAAAGTACCAGACACAGTCTTCACAGATCTGGAAAAGACAATCATAAAATTTGTCTGGAAAAATAAAAGACCCCGTATTGTCAAAGCAGTTCTACACAAGAACAGTGGAGCAGGCATCTCAGTCCCTGACACAAAAATATACTACAAAGCTGTAGTAATCAAAACAGCATGGTACTGGCACAGGAATAGACATGTGGACCAATGGAACAGAATTGATTCCACAGGAATAAATTCCCAATCATTTAGTCAACTGACTTTTGACAAGGGGTACCAGTCAATACAGTGGGAAAAGGAAAACCTCTTCAGCAAATGGTGCTGGAAAAACTGGATTTCCACCTGCGGAAAGATGAATCTGAACCCCTACCTCTCACCATTGACAAAAATCAAGTCAAGGTGGATCAAGGATCTAAATCTAAGACCCCATACTATTAAACTGCTTCTAGAAAACACTGGGGAAACTCTGGGAGACATTGGGGAAGGGAAAGACTTCTTCATT
>NW_006207830.1:247297-255414 GCF_000334495.1 Tupaia belangeri chinensis
TGTAGAAACACAAGAGATGGGTGTGAATGCTAGATGTGGGATGTGTGGAGTGAGGCCTGGGGAAGAACATTTGGAGGAGGGATACAGAGACAGCATTGTTGAGACAGGGAGGTAGTATTGTTATATTTTGATCAACTGGACCGGAGAGAAATGTTCACATATTGAAATGACCCTATTGTAAGCTAAAAAATGTGATTGAATGTATTTTAAAAATGTAAAAAATAAATAAATAAATAAATAAATAAATTTAAAAATAAAATAAAATAAAAAAGAAAACCAAGAAGTCACAAGGGGCCAAACAAGGCCTATAAGATGGACACCCATCAAAATTCCCACAAAATCTCTCCCTCTTCTTTCTTTTTTTTGAATGAAAGGAAGGAGTCAGAGCACTGTAGTAGTGAGAAGGACTCTGCTTGAAGTTTTCCTGGGTGTTTTTCTGCAAAAACTTCAACTAACTTGCTCAAAACACTCTCGTAATAAGCATGTTACTGTTCTTTGGCTTTCTGAAAGTCAACAGGTAAAATGCCTTTAGTGTCCTCAACACTGTTGCTGTGACCTTTACTCTGGACTGACCCACTTCCAGCTCTGGGTTGCCATTGTGCTGACTGTACCCAGGGTCGTACTGCTAAGGTGATGTGTCCGGTCCTGTTACAGATCTTTGAATGAATGTTTCAGGGTCTTAATCTCACTTGTTTAAATTTTTCATCAAAAACTCAGCTCCTGTCTGACATTGATCTGGGCTCCATAGTTTTGGCACCCACTGAGCAGAATATTTGATCAAATTTAGTTTTTCTTTTTTCTTTTTTCTTTTTTTACATTTTTTAAAACACATTCAGTCACACTATTTAGCTTACAAGGTGATCATTTCAATATATGAACATTTCTCCCCAGTTGAGTTCATCAAAATATAACAACACTACCTTCCTTGTCTCAACAATGCTGTCTTTGTATCCCTCCTCCAAATGTTCTTCCTTTTTCAATGGGAACTTTGTAAGTTGAACTAACTATGATGTCTGTGATGTTGGCTATTATTTCTGCCATTATTTGCTGATCCTTTTCAATTAGGGTACAAGATTATCTTTTTTTCTTTCTAATTGAGTTGGATTGTCTGTTACTGTAGAAGTCATTTTCAACATTGTCTCATCTATTCCTAAAATGAGCTATCCATGTGTAATACGCTGATTTGCGGGAGACGTTGTTACTGTTAACTTTTTGTAAAGCATTGGTAATTTCATCATTCTTCATTTCAGCCTTTGCCATAAATGTGATATTTATTATTGTTTCAATTTTAGCATAATTCATGTTGCTCTGATAGAAGCTCTTTTCAACTGATGTTTTGTCCTTTGTAGTGCCTTGAGATAGACCCTACTCATACATGTTTTACTACATTAGTGTAAGTTTATTTGGGTGCAAAATATTAAAAATCCATGAATAGTATTTTCATCATAGGCATTTTCTATAGATCCTTTAAGACTCATTGGATAGTAGTGATCATATTTTACATATAAATTTATTTTAGTAGTATATCAAGCATTTTCCATTGTCTTATTTTAAAAACAGGTTTATAGAGGGATAAATATATGTGCCAAAGGATTCACCAATTTAAAGTGTGGAAGTCAATGGTTTTTAGTATATTTCTAGATGTCTACCGTCATTGCTACCATCAATTTTAGAAAACTTTTATCACCACATAAAGGATTCTATACTCTTTACTCATCACCTCTCTATTCTCCAAGCACCCTCAGTAAGCAAATCCTAATCTAATATGCTGGACATTTCATAAAACTGAAATCATAGAAGGTGTAGTCTTTAATGATTAACTTTTTTTAACTTAACAAGATGTTTACAGGCTCATCCATGTGGTTGCATGTTACTTTTCACAGCTACATTATATTTCACTGTGTGTACATGGCATAATTTACTCATCAGTTGAGTTATGTCTTTGGGTCTTGTGCATAGTGCCACTATTAACTTTCCTGTACACGTTTTTGTTTAAACATCTATTTTCTTATATTTTTGGCAAGTTTTTGTTTGTTTGTTTGTTTGTTTTTTGTTTTTTTTTTTTTTTTTGCTATAGGACACGTGTGCTCGCCAGAAAGACAGAGAGAGAGACAGAGAGATAGAATGCGAGAAATCAACTCCCAGGGGGGATGGCCATGCTGCAATCTCATCTCCTCAGTTCACCTCTAGGGATCTTGAGCACCATGCACATGTGTCCAATGTGAATTCAAGCTACTGGGTCTGGGACTTGGGCCATGGTTGATTACATGGAAGTCCAGTGATATAGCCATTATGACAACTGCTGGTCCCTAAACACTTATTTTCAATTTGGGGGATATATCTCATCATGAAATTGCTGGGTAGTATGGTAATCTCATGTTTGACCTTTTGAGGAATCCCCAAACTGTTTTCCACAGCAGTTGTACCATTCTACATTCCCACTGTAAAGAACAGTGGTTCTAACTTTACCATATCCTTTTCAACACTTTTTATTTTCTGTTTTTTAATTATAGCCATTCTCATGACTCATTTTAGTTTTAATCTGAATTTCGCTAATGACAGATGATGGTGAGCACCATTTAACATGCTTGGGCATCATGCATCTCCTTTTCGGGAAAACAAAAGCTATTCTCTACTCCAGCTTTTAATTGTTCTCTTTATTTGTTGTTGAGTTGTAAGACTTTTTATATTCTTAGCTACTAGACCCTTATCAAATACATGATTTGTAAATATTTTCTCCCCTTTGATAGTGCTCGTTATGTATAAAACTTTTAAATTCTTTTTTATTTAGAGAGTTTTTTTCACTATAAGGTGCATGTACTTGCCAGAAAGACAGAAAGAGAGAGAGAGAGACAGAAAGTGAGAAATCATGCCCCATGGCGGATGGCCACACCGCAATTCCTTCTCCTCCATTCTTCCCTTGGGATTCTGGGCATGCATGCATAGGCATCTGGTGTGAGTTTTAAGCTGCCAGGTCCAGGACTCAAACTGTGGTTGACTACATGAAAGTCCAGCAATGTAACCATTACACCATCTGCTGGGACCCTAAAGTTTTAAATTTTGATGGTTCCCAACTTGTTTCTGTTTTCTTTTTACACATCTAAGAAACTATTGACAATTCTTAGGTCATAAAGGGTTATCCCATGTTTCCTTCTAATAGTTTTACAGTTTCATTGTTACATTTAGATGTATGACCTATCTTGAGTTGAATTTTTAAAATGGTGTGAGGTAGGAGTCCAAATGTATTCTTCTGCATGTGAATATCCAGTGCACTAGCACCATTTGTTGAAAAATTATTTTTTTCCATTGAATGGTTTGAGTTCCCTTGTTTAAAGTTAGCTAACTAGTCCAGCAGGTGTTGTAGTGATTAAGACACTGGACTCCCACATGGTCAACCATGGTTCAAGTTCTGGATTGATTGGTTTGGAACTCATACCAGGTGCACGTGTGTGCAGCCCAAAGTCTTTAGTGGAGAATGGAGGAAAGGGGACTGCAGCGTGATCATCTCCCCTGGGGTGTGATTTCTAACATACTGTGTACATGTGTCTCCAATGCGTGCACACATCCTATAGCAATTAATCTCTCTTTTTTTTAAAAAAAATGAGCTTAACATGTGTACATAGGGTGATTTACTTCTGGAGCTTCAGTTCTATCCCTTTTGACCATCTACCCTTCTGTCAGTGCTGTACTGTCTTGATAACCATTGTTTCATGAAAGTTTTGAAACTGGAAAGTCTGAGGCACAGGAGGTTGCATAGTGGTTAAGGCACTAGACTCCCACATGGTCAAGCATGGGTCAAGTCCCTTGAAACTCAAACCAGGTGCACATGTGTTTCCAAGATCCTGGGAGGAGAATGGAGGAGAAGGGATTGTAGCATGACCATCCTCCCTGGGGAGTGATTTCTTATTTTTTGTCTCTCTCCATCTGGCTCTGGCGAATATTTGCCTGTGGTAAAAGATAAACAAACAAACAAAATGAAATCGGAAGATCTAAGTCCTCCAACTTCTATTTTTTGTCAACATTGACTTGGTAATCATATGCTTGACCTTTTGTCTTTGCAATTTCATATAAATTTTAGAATCAGCGTCTCTACAATTTTTCTGCAAATAAGACTGCTGGGATTCTGATACAAATGAAAGAAAATCTGTAAACTAATTTGAAGAAAACTGTTATCTTAATAACATTAAGTCTTTGGGTCTATACACATTGGATATTTTTGTATTCATCTAGGTCTTTACTTTTTGTCAACAATGTTTTCTAGTTTGCAATTCATCAGTCTTTTACTCCCTTGGTTTAAAGTATTCTTAGGAATTTGTTCTTTAGGGTGCTATTATAAATGTAATAATTTTTAAATTATCTTTCAAGATGTTTTTCATTGCTAGTATATAAAAAACACAATTGATTTTGTATGTGGATCTTGCATCCTATCTTACTTAACCAGTAGTTCTGACAGGACTTTCTGACAGTACTTTCTGACAGTACTAACAGGTCTTTCATGAATTTCTCAGGATTTTTTTTTTTTGTAAAGACTTGTGCACCTTTACCTCTTTAGAATATTACTTATACAATCTGCCTTAAATTAAAGAAGGTTATTATTCTTCTTCATTTTTTAGAGAGGTTTTTTTTTTTTTCTATAGGGCACATGTGCTCACCAGAAAGACAGAGAGACAGAAAGCGAGAAATCACCCCCCCAGGGGGGACGGCCACACCACAATTCCTTCTCCTCCATTCTCCTCTTAGGATCTTGGGCATGCATGCACACATGCCTGGTATGAGTTTAAGCCGCTGGGTCTGGGACTCAAACCACAGTTGACTACATGGTAGTCCAGCAAAATAGCCATTACGCTAACTGCTGGTCCCAAAGAAGGTTATTTCTTTCAGCAACATTTGTCAGGTGAAAATTCTGTATGAGGCAAAAACTCACTGTGTTACTGACATGATAGCAGGCAGGTTAATTGTCCATAGTACTTCTGATTTTTCAAATAACCAGCAATAAAGATGTCTATGCAAAGTTTAAAGTTTTACATATTGTAGATAATGCAAATTTTTATATATTAAAAGTAACTAAATAAAAAGTAAATTTAATAGCTAAAGCCCCTCCTAGAGTCAAGTTTAAACTTTCTTCATTTGTTACTCTTACTCTTTTTCAAAACCTTTCTCCTTGAAATCCAAGCAGCTCTGCTATCCTCATCCCTTCATCAGCTATTCTCACAATGATGCCTTAACAGTCACTGACGTCCTTGGTAGTAAGAGATATTCTCCCCAACCCATGACTACTCCAACCCTGGGTGATTTGTACGTCCTCAATGATGACCCAACCCATCAGTCACCCCCACCTCAAAGCGCTCATGCATGGGCCTTAACTTTATTTCAGAATCCTGACTTAGGGCCATTCCCTAGATCCTGCCATCACCTTTACCTGCCCCTTCAGGGTGATGACCATGCCACAGTCGCTTCTCCTCCATTCTCCCCTCATGATTTTGGGCATACATGCACACACACCTGGCCTGGGTTTTAAGCCACCAGGTCCAGGAATCAAACCATAGCCATCCACCTGGGAGTCCAGCACCTCAATCGCTATGCCACCTGCTTGCCCCCCACTCTGACTATAACCTTGTCTTCCAGATCTGTCACTCCATTCTCTCACTAGACTTTTTCTTTTACCTCATTGAAATATCCTCTCCATAAGTTCTGATTTTCTCCAGGTTTTGCCTTCTTTTCTACTCAGCTTTGAAACTGTAACCCTAGAACTTCTTTCTCTCTATTAGGCATATAGATTTATTGGTTCCTATTCCCATTGTCTCAGTGCCCTCAGTTAATGTCTTGCCAGAGTGTTCCTGTTAGTTATACATACACTATCACAAAGAAAACTTTGGCCTGGAGGAAAATGTTAAAAGCCTATAATAGTCCACATTACTGCCTTTCAGTCTGCTCTCATGCATGATGACTCTACATCCACACTTCAGCCATTTCAAAATACTGAAACTCTAAAACAGCTATTTCTTATTTGTGTCTCTATATTTTTCTGGAAGCATCCTTCACTTCCCATACTGTGCTCCCCTGTGATAGAGTTGGTGGGACAAACACTTTGGTGTCTGTGGCTTCAAATTCTAACCTGTCACTCTCAGAGTGTCAGTTTTATTATCTGTATCATCAGCATAAGAATTAATAGATTTCTTAATATGTAAGAATTGAATTAGATAATCTGGGAAAATTATCTTAAATTGTATCAGGCCCTGGTGGACTCAAAAAGAGGTAATTTTATGCCATTCTTTTTTTTCCTCTCATATAGGATACATGCACTCACTGGAGAGAGACAAAAAGAGAGACAATGAGAGGGAAAGTGAGAAATCACCCCTCAAAAGGGATGCCCAATCCACAATTCCTTTTCCTCCATTCACTTCCTGGTATTTTGGCACATACACACATGTACCTGGCATGATTTTCAAGCTATTAGTCCAGAACTCAAACCCTAGTTGGCCATGTGGGAGTCCAACGCCTTAACCACCATGGCACCTGCTGGCCCCTGTTGTCCCCCTGTTGAGATTTCTGTAAAAGAATATCTCAACAGCTAAACAGAGTAAAAAAAAAGAGGTGTCTTGGACCAGCAGGTGGTGTGGTAGTTAAGGCACTGGACCCCATATGGGCAACTCTAAGGTTCAAGTCCCAGACCTGGCAGGAGAATAGAAAAGAAGGGATCATTGCATGACCTTCGCCCAGATATGTGATTTCTCACTTTCTCTCTCTTTCTTTTTATCTCTCTCTCTGTCTCTGTCTCTGTCTCTCCAGTGAGCATGCACACATCCTATAGCAAAAATCTCTTAAAAAAGAGAAATAGAGAAAGAGTAGAAATGTACTCATAGTATAAACAAATATACCACAGATAAGACTTATTTAGAAATCAGAAAAATACCAGGGGTTCACAGTGGCTTCACGAATAGTACATTGTGTGGCCCGAAAAGACCCATTTTTGTCTCCATGATTTCTAACAAAATGGATAAGTTAAACCAGGTCATTTTAAAGTATTTTCTTCATATCTACAAATTATAAACCATTATAGAAATTTGTATTGAAAAAGAGCTGGTCATGGCCTGGGGACATGTGCAGAGGTCTCATCACAGCTGAGTTTGGTAAGGCAATGATGTGAAATCCTGCCCTGCAGATCTGCCTCTGAGTCAAGGCAAATGTCCCACACTGACTGGCAGGGGGTACAGCGGGTGTACAGCTGGCCTATGTACTGCAGCATGATAGAGGGTGACAGTAGAGAGGCCAAACTGCACAGAGAGGTTAGCTATCAGCCACCTGATAACTCCAGATGTGCTGGTTCATCAGTGAGGGAAGACTCAGACACTGGAGCTATTCTAAGAGGCTCTGCCCACCTTGGGCAGAAAAGGAGCCCTCCCCAGCGCTGCTTGGAGCCATTGCAGTCCCTTCTGGGGAGGTCTCAGCAAGGGTGTGGGAAAGGCACTGAGGCCGGATGGCACGCCTCAGTCATTCTCAGGTACCAAAGCTCGCAAGTCTCAGAGTGGCCAGTAGCAAAGTATTCTAGTCACAGTGCCAGGAGTGAATGGTAAATTTGGATGTGTGTCTGTCACAGGCTTTATGATCCTGTCATTACAGAATCCATTTTATGTAACACAACACTCTTTACAAGGCAATAAAGGTAAAGTCGAAAGTGTCGAGCTCCAACTAAAGACTCTTTTTTTTTTTTTAAAGAAAATGCCTTTTTATATAGTTCATAATGCTTCTTACTTGAAAGTCCACTTTATCTGATACTGACGGGGCCATGCAGACAACACAAGCTGGTAAAGAGGCTGTCTCCCATGTCTAAAGGCAAGGCCTGGGCTGCAAAGAAACTGCGAGACAAGGCCGGCAGTTTACTAACCCTCCTTGTGTTGTTTTACTGGCCTGTAGTTAATTTCTCTGCCATGAGTTTTGCTGTTATTATGGTACCCTGCAAGGGTGAAATATCACCCCCAACCATTACAATAAAGCCAATTAGTGATCTTCTAGGAATGTGGTTTCCTAAGACTGCACAGGAGGGCTGGAGGGCAGGAAGTTTGAGACTTCTCCACCTGTCTGTTTTAGCCAAAATTAACATATGTTAAGATTAAGTT
>NW_006207830.1:256042-272181 GCF_000334495.1 Tupaia belangeri chinensis
AACCTCAACAGAAGAAAGATTAAGTACATGAGACTGAACTGATGAAACAACATTCTGTGACTTGACTAAAATATTGCTGCTTTTCTTCTAAGATTTGTTGTCCAGTTTTAAAGGATTTTTGTCCTGTCTTGAGCTGTCAGTAAGTTCATGTACCTACTATTTGAACAGAATACTAACCTGTTTCTAGGCTTTAAGTTTCAAGGAAATATCATTACCAGTTCAAAACTGCTTTTACCAGCTGAACTTGTTATTGAAAGTAGTTAGATTACTTATGATATTGTGTGATCAACAAAATGTTGGGGGAGAAGGAATGGAAGACAACTGTATATGGCAGAGATAGTGTAATAAGAGAGTGAGAAAGGGCAGAGGGTCAAACATGGGGTAAAAAACATACATATACGTATATATGGAAGTAGAAATGGAATATTATTGATGATAAAATGCATGATTAAGCCACTATGCAGTTTATTCTAGATGGGAAACCACATTTAGTATGTTGTGGTGATGCTCAGAGAATGAATGGTAAGTAATTTAAAAAAGAAGTTGCAGGGGGAAAAAAAACAGTAATACTGTTTGTATGGAAATAAAAAATAATGCATATTTGATGACTGCAGTAAGCTGTATAGCCTCAGCTAGGTACTACTTTATAGTATGTTCATTCTACTCACTGAGGTTTATGCCTAAAGTGAGACTTGGGTTCATGCGCAGGTGTATATCAGCTGTGCTAGCTATTGGATCTATTTAGACTAATTAAGTTCATTAGCAAATCAATTAAATGGGGGAAAAGGCATAGAAAGCAACCATGGATACCAGAGACAATGTGGGAGGAGGGTAGGACATGGCAGAGGGTGACAGATAGGGGATGGCAAAACAAAGTATACAAGACATAAGAATTGGAAAATTATTTGCCGATAACATGTATGTTGATGTGCTTGATTGAGCCAATATACAATGTATTTTGGATGGAAAATTCATTGGTATGCTGTAATGATGTATAGTGAATTAATGTAAAAAGATAAATAAATTTAAAGAGAAAAAAAAACTCACTAATTGACAGACTCAGCAAATAAAATACAGAAACCCATGGGTTTTTTAAGAAAGGAAAAACCTGACTGGCGACAACAGGATGAACAAACTTGAAGGCTCCAAGGAAAGATTAACTATCTTAGCTGGGAGCTCTTATCTAAAGCAACAGGTAGCTTTCAACTACAAAGAGTTTCTCATCTATGTGCTGTTGACTATGAAAAACTGCTAATAAAACATCCTGTGTTGTCTCCTGAGCTACAAGATCATCTTCCTTTCCCATATAAGATCATAGACTCACCCTCTATTGTTGTAATGTATAGATAGTCCATATATTAACTGTGTCTTTACTTACTATCTAGGCCTTTGTAACAATCAATGTTGTCGCCCTGGCATGGGACTGAATTTATCAAGCTGGCCTGGGACTGACGCTATCAAGCATCCTGCAAGCCCCCTCTTTGAAAGACCCTTCCCAGTAATCAAGATCTAACAAGAAGATACAACAGACAAATGGACTTCCTCATCCTAAAAACTGTGATTGATTTTTACCTAATCTGACAATACAAACAGCATGTTTTATAATTATTCTTTCCATGCTTTGTGTACCCTGTTCCTTAGAGTAGATTTTTTACTACCCCTCACCCCCCTTACTTCCTAAACATCCCTCAATAAATACACATGTCTTAATAGCCACAGGGCTGCGGTCCAGAGTTTTGCTCTGACTGTAGCCGGCTAAAAACATGCTAAAAAGTATTGAGGTTTTAGCCTAATTATGTTCACCTGCGCCGCCTCTGAGTAAACCCACCCCTGCCGAGGCTGGACCCCAGCATGATACTAATCTGATTTTATCTGATTTTCCACCATTTAATTATTATTTTTTTAATTTTGAAGGAGGGTGTCTTTGTACTTAGTGTTTTTTATTTTTTAAAATAAACCAGGTATAATTGTTAATTTTTTAAGGCTGCTTGCCAAACTTCTTTTACTTGTAGTAGGTTATAGGATCCATAATAATCTAACATTTTTCTATTTGTTTTCATTCTTAACTTGAATTCTTTTTCCTTTATTACTGTTTTCCTATCTTCTTTTATCTTAATCAAATATTTAATATATTCATTCAGAATCTTTATTTTTAATTACTTTCAACTTCTTTACCTTTTCTTAAGTTGTTTTTTTGTTTTTGTTTTTTAATTGCCATAGGGCACATGTGCTTTCTGGAGAGAGAAAAACAAACAGGGAGAGAGAAAGTGAGAAATCCCTCCCCCCAAGGTGGTTACTTATATTTTGACAAATATAAGTACCTGTGTATCTACCATTAGAGATGGCCACATTCAATCTCTTCCCCTTCATTCTCCTTCTAGGCTTTTAGGCATGCATACCCAGGGACCTGGTATGATTTTTCAAGCTGTTGGGTCCAGGACTTGGACCACACTTGACCATGTGGGAGTCTATAGCCTTAACCATTATGATACCTGCTTCCCCCCTTATTTTCATTTTTATTATTCTTTTTTAATTTTATGATGTTCAATAGCATGTTGATGCATTATGACTTACATTAGTACTTTTACCATACCCTGAACAGTCCAAGAACCTTATAAACATTTAAATTTATGTAACTGCTATAAACATTTTTTACAGTTTACTGTATTTAGTTTCTAAGTATGGAATTTACCCTAGAAGATGTTACTATTAGGGCTTTAAACTGTCAACAGTGTTACTTATTCTTTTTTGTATTTCCATCCTTGTATTTATGATGGTTTATTCGATTTTAGAATTTCCCTTAATAATTTTTATAGTGTGCAGCTACTTTTGGAATAATTTTATGGTTATTTACAGAAAACAATTAAGTCTGGTGCAAGTAGTTTGTCATCATCATTTGGAAATAACAATTTTTTTCTTTTTGTTTTAATTTGTAATTTGACTTTTCCTTTTGTCTGGTTTTAAAGACTTCATTGAAGTATAATTTGTGTTCATTAGAATGCAAAATTTTACTGAGGCTTAATCTGCATTCATTTTAGTTGCACAGTTTGATGTGTTTTGACAAAGATATTTACCTGTGTATCTACCACCAAGATCAAGATAACCCTTTTCATTTCTACATAACTCTTCGATGCCCCTTTTCAGTCTGTCACCCACCATCCTTTGCCCTTGAAAAGAACTGATTTGTTTACTTTCTCTGTGGATTAGATTTGCCCATTTTAGAGTTACCTGGAGATGATATTATGTAATATTCACTCTGAGTGTCTGTCTTCTTTTACTCATCTTAATGTTTTTGATATTCATTTAAGTGTTTTTCCATATGAGTATTTGTCACTGAATGACAGTCTACTGTATTGTTAAAGCAATCTAAATTTGGCCTGGGAAAACTTCTATATTTGTATACTTGAATTCTTAAGTAAGAACTGTATCCTAACTTAGTACATAAAAAAATTGATAACCTGAGCTAGGAGTATGCTTCTGTGGTAGAGAGCAAGACACTGCCAACAGCAGCAGTCTATCACAGATGGCCTGCCACCCAATCTATTGTACAATGAAAGAAAGCAAAGTTTTTCTCTCTTTTCTTTCTTTCTTTCTTTCTTTCTTTCTTTCTTTCTTTCTTTCTTTCTTTCTTTCTTTCTTTCTTCTTTCTTTCTTTCTTTCTTTCTTTCTTTCTTTCTTTCTTTTTTTTTTTTTGAGAGGTTTTTGCTATAGGGTGTATGTGCTTGTCAGAAAGACAGGGAGATAGAAAGTGAGAAGTCACTTATAACAAGTGTACTTATTAAAGAACTTAATGTCCTCTTATTTTGGTGAGCTACAGGTATTTTGAAGTTATTCCTTGTTGAAATATGCACATAAGTTAGTATTTTGTCTGTCAGTATGTCACCCATGGCCTTCTGTGCTCAGGTTACAGAGACAGGAGCTGTTTGAAGATAAAAGATCAGGTTGATTGAGGGAGCATGTAATTGCTTCTAAAATAGAAACATCAGGTATTTTCTTAGGAAGTGAGGAAATCTTAGGTTTTTTTCTTAGGAAATCTTTTTGCAACTCATTATTGATGTGAATTTTAACAGAGCATCCCTGATAGTCCATCATCGCAGTGTGCTGGCTCTTCCTCTGGGGCTGTATATGAGAAAGGAAAACACGGAGTAGATGGGTGATGGCAAGGTAAGGATTTTATTTCATCAAAGAATAATTTGATAGCCTATTATTTAAAATATGAACACCAATATTTTCCAATAGCCAAAGAAAGTCACCTATTCAATGCACAGTAAAGAAAAAGAGAAGAGAAACAGGGAGAAGTTGTATATCTTAGCAGGTGTCTGCAACAGTGAACAGAGTGCCACTAAAGGAGCTGGATTACTAATGCTATTGGATGGTACTCTGAGATCTGAGGAAATGAAGACAGGAGAGGAGCAAAGGAGGGAATGGAGAATGTGAAAGGTAAGGAATACAGAGCATAAACTAAGGGAAAAGAAGGAGGTTTGCTTAGTGGAGGGTGGTAAAACAAAATGATCTTTAAGAAAAAGGAAGAGTGGGGACTAGAAATACAGGAAGAATACAAAGTGAGCTTCCAGTACTGAAACTTGTTAGGGAATTAGAGCACAGCTTTCCTGGCTTTACTGTCTTTCCACTATTGTCAAAGCATTAAGTATTGAGGTACCTGGACATGCAGAGCTGTGTTTTATCTGCCATAGATGAATGTAAGAGTAGATGGTCAGTCATCAAACATTGCTAGGTTACAGGATAGTATCATGTGGGCCATAGTAAGATAACTGGGCAGAAGAAAGTAGAGCTAATTATGATGAGCACAGGGAACCTTGAGCCCCATAAAAAGTCCATTGGAAAAATCTATGAGTTCTAATGTAGTTTTTGTCTGGGAAACGTAGTAGAGAAGAACTTGAGTTTAGATTCCAAAAGGGCGAGTACAGGTGAAAGAAAATGGAAGCAGACTCAGCATAGACCAGAGCTTTTCAAACTGCATCTTTAAAGAGGCACACTGAGATTCAGCAGGTATGGTATTCTGCATTTCTAAGGAGTTCTCAGGTGATGCAGTGCTGCCTGTCCTCAGATCACACTCAGAATAACAAGGACACATATTTCCCTTCAGAGAATTCTGGTTCTTCCTGAACCAGTGGATAATTGTGCAAGACATAACAGGATTAGGGGAAAAGATTATCTTGCTTTTATTTCTCAGGATGTTTCTACGCAGAAGGAAGGAGCAAAAAGAGAGAGAAATAGACATTCTAGATGTAAGATGCTGCTATTAAAGAAGAAAGAAGTAGTGGGACTAATCCTTAAAAACCATATCAGAATGGAAGAAACATGGTCACAGATAAAGAACTTACTTTTGAAGAGGGAGAAGGATGAAGAGGGAAGAAGAGGGTAAGAAAGACAGTTAGCTACATAATTTTGAGTTAATGTTGACAAAACTTGAGAGAATTCATTTCATTTGACTTTAGTACATTTGTCCTGAATCAGAAAGTGAGCTCACTGCTACTCCAGAGATTCCTGGCAAGAGAAGGGAGCAGTAAAGTTAGGATAAACTGCACCAGTCATTTCTCCCCTCATAACTATTACACATCAGCAATCTATGTTGTATCCATATTATTTTCTCAATGATATTAATTTGAATGTAGACACATTGATTGTGTGTTTTAAGATAGTTATTTGAGGGAACCAGCAGTTAGTGTAATGGCTATGTCTCTGGACTCCCATGTAGTCCACCGCGGTTTGTGTCCCGGACCCGATGGCTTAAAACTCACGCTGGGCGCGTGTGCGTGCGTGCCCAAGATCCCGAGAGGAGAATGGAGGAGAAGGGATTGCGGCGTGACCATCCCCCCCGGGGGGTGATTTCTTGCTTTCTGTCTCTATGTCTCTCTCTGTCTGTCTGGTGAGCGCATGCACCCTACAGTGAAAATCTCTCCAAAAAAAAAAAAGATAGTTATTTGATAAGATAGTTGTTTAATAAAACGTCTTTAAATACTACCATGACATATCAAACCAAACTAACTTTGCAAGTGAAAGAAATTATAAAGTCCATTCCTTGAATATTAAAATGGTTATTTTCAATAAATATTGCACTGAATTTAAAATGTAAAGAGCTATTAATATTTAGCAATTGTGTGCCAGTTCATTTTTTTATGACAACCATACTTCTATGTTTAAATCTGATTATACATTATTTCTTAGATATGTTTTACATGCCTTCTTGTAGGAGCGAGTCAAGAAGCTTTAATGTGGCTAAACTAGAGGATACCAGAAATGTAGGCATACCTGTTGCCCACATATGGATAGGGGAAAATGACTATTTAATTGTATATTATTCTACAAGTATATATATCCAAGCTGGTCAATTCTGAATACTTTCTCTGATGAGAAGTGCATTCAGCTAACCCGTTGTCATAGCTCAGCCACAGCGAACTGCCATTACAACTCTGTACTTCTTAAATTAGAGGCTAGATGGGAAAACATGATAAATACTTATACTATAATGGTGTAGACAATTCTGATATGTTGCATTAAAGACACGCAGTTGCATTCCACCATCTGCGTTGACATTTTTGCTTGCAGGATAGCGATTTGCACTCTGATTACAGAGCATTTGTCTCCCAATCAATGAGCATGTTCATGTTGGTATATGTGGACTTTTTTATTTTAGTTACAGTCATTCAAAACATAATCTCACTTCTGAAATCTTAATTGCATGTGTGATTAAACCTGTTTTCCTTCAATATATTTGTCGTATTTTTGTCCTAAACAAAATAGAAAAAGAAAAAACAATACCCAAAACCTGAAGTAATCATTTCCAAAGCCAAACATGAGGGGACCAGCAGTTAGCATAATGGCTATGCCACTGGACTCCCACAGAGTCGACCGTGGTTTGAGTCCTGAACCTGGTGGCTTAAACTCACTCCGGGAACTTGTGCGTGCATGCCCAAGATCCCAAGAGGAGAATGGAGGAGCAGGGATTAAGGAGTGCCATTCCCCCTGGGGGGTGAGTTCTCGCTTTCTGTCTCTCTGTCTTGCTGGTGAGCGCACATGCCCTATAGCAAAAACCTCCCCCCCCCAAAAAAAAGTGAGGATTCAGCTCCATACTAACTCTGCATGACTGTATGGGTGGTTTTGTCATATTTACATATAATTGATTATATGTCCTCTTTGCTTTTTAGAGTCTCCTGAGATGCTTTCTCACTTGATGGTAAAATCTCTTATATTTTTTATCTTGAATTATTACCTATATGTTGTGTGAAAAATACATAATTTATCATCTTGTTCCAAAACCCTTTCAGCCTAACCTTGAAGTGAAAGATGCTGTTCCAAATAAAGCAGTAGGAGTGGAGGATGTACAAACATCAAGACCAGGTACCTTTTGCAATACGTGTTTAATTCAGAGAAAAAAAATAGATTGAAATATTTGAAATGCTCATCTTCTCATTTGTTATTCTTGTTTTCCAATTTTGATTAAAGGATTTGACATAAATAATGCAGATATCATTGTTGATATGTGTTTGAAAAGATATTCAAGAGCATAAGAAAAGAGAGGTTTTAAAAATGTAAGCTTTATTAACTCAGTTGCTTCTGATTTTATGTTTCAGCTCCCAAAAGTACCAAATTATAATCACTATACTCGATAAGGATCCAGAGGTTAGTCATGAGTCCCTAAGTTTTTCCAATGTTTTAAAATGCTCATTGGAGTTCTGACCTTCTCTAGAGAAGCTTTACTTGTTAACATGTCCGTTGTGTTTTACTTCTAATTATTTCACTTTAGTGTTATACCTATGATCTCAAACCAGTCAGATTTCCTGATTTGCAGGCTGTGTGTGTGTGTGTGTGTGTGTGTGTATGTGTATGCAGGTGTGTGTGTGTGTGTGTGTGTGGTGTCTGATATCTTCAGTGATCAAATATGGGGAAAGTAATTGATCATTCTCTAATGACTGTTGGTAGATACTATTTTCTAAAACAACAATTCTGAAACGGTTTGCCCTATGGTCCTTTTATACTGTTGAAAATTACTAGAGATTCCAAGAACATCTTATTTAACAGTGATGTATCTATTGATATTTACTATTGGGTTGTCAGGAATGTCATGATATATTTTTGCATAGAAAGTATGTCATGACTTTCCCAATGACCTAATATTTTAGAAGCTAAAACTAAGTGAATTTCAGTACAGTCATACACAGTCATATATTCCAGCATTTGTTACAGCTGTGACCCACCAGCCATTACAGGTCTAGTGTTATGACACTTTATGCTCTTACAGGAGAATAAAGCTGCAATTGACAAGTAACAGTGTTCTCGGACCCCTTTGATCTCTCCTGAACCCTGGGGACTCTCTGGTCACAGTTCAGAACCATCAGTTGAAGCCATATATAGGGTTTGTGGATGTCCAGTGGTAAAGGATGCCTGGCTGTGGTGGCCCACAGGTAATGTGCCACTGTGCGGGAGGCTGAAAGCTGCAAGGGAGGATGTGGGTTTGGTTCTTGGGCCAACCTGAATGTATGGGGTGCAGTTGAATGTCCCTGTGGTCCTGGCTAACTAGGATGTGGGGACAGAAGGATCTGACATGACTAGACCCTGTCTCCCTTTCCTCCCCTCTTTCTCTCTCTCATAAAGGAAAAAAAAATGTAAAGGGTCCCTTGATGATGAAATGGTCTTTAAAGTTTCACTTGTACATTTCTCACTTTTTTTCTTCACTTTTCTTAAGAAATTCAAATATGTTTGTTTTCAAAGAATAAGGAAAAATATTTCTGGTATATATCTATTTCCTGTCTCATAGCTCTCTGTACTCTTTGGGTCAAGCATATACTAAAACTTACCTGCTTTTAAACAGGAACTATTAGATCAACTAAGGCTATCTTCTAAAATATACCTTTATGGGGGCCAGCAGTTGACAATGGCTACGTCACTGGACTCCCATGTAGTTGACCACTGTTCGAGTCCCAGACCTGGTGGCTTAAACTCATGGCAGGTGCATGTGCATGCATGCCCAAGATTCTGTGAGGAGAATGGAGGAGAAGGGATTGCAGCATGGCCATCCCTGCTGAGGGGTGATTTCTCGCTTTCTGTCTCTTTGTCTCTTCTCTGTCTTTTTGGCGAGGTCCAATGCCCTATAGCAAAAACCTCTCAAAAAAAAAAAAAAAACTATTGATAATTTTTCTTAAAACATCTATTTATGGGTCCAGCAGTTGGTGTAATGGCTATGTCACTGGTCTCCCATGTAGTTGACAGCAGTTCAAATCCTGGACCCAGTGGCTTAAACTCACACCGGGCGCATGTGCATGTGTGCACAAGATCCTGAGAGGAGAACGGATGAGAAGGGATTATGGAGTGGCCACCCTCAATGATGGGTGATTTCTCACTTTCTGTCTCTTTGTCTCTATCTTTCTGGCAAGAGTATGCACCCTATACCAAAAACCTCTCCAAAACAAAACAAAACAAACAAACAAAAACTTCTATTCACATCATTTTAAAGAAAGAAGGCATTCACTCAGAATTAGTTCAGGAATAAAATATTCTAATGTTTTTCAGCATCTAGATGGTGACTGGAAAGTTGAACTATCATGCACAGATCATTCTTAAAACTATTTAATAAAAAACATGGAAACACTGAAGGCAGATTGAATAGAATTTATGTTTGTAGCTTTCTCTTTTTTAACCCCTATATGACACGTGTGTTCTTGAGAGAGAGGAAGGTGGGTGCAGTTGGTGAGAAGAAATCCAAAAGGAGGGATGACAACATCACAGTTTTTCTAGTCTCCTCACAGATTTTGGGCATGCAAGTGTACAAACCCAGGGTGTTTTTCAAGGAGGCAGGATTGGGATTTGAACAGCACTGGCTGTCATGTGGATTCCAGCACCTTCAACTCCACACCTCTTAGGAGCTCCTATGTTAAATAGGATATAATCTCCCTTGATGTGTGTATCTGACAGTATCTTTGACAATATTGTAAGGAATAGCTATGATATCGTAAGATACTCTGACATATCAGTGGTATCAGTCTAATAAGTTGTTTAGGATCTGGTGAACAAGGAGGGTTTTGTTCACATACAATAGAAAAGTAAAGTTTAGATAAATTGAAATAAATAGATACCATTAATTACATTCTCAAGGATAAAAATGGATGTTTGCCAGCACCAGTCATGACACTAACATGCCATATGTATTTGATGAGTAGCTGCTGGATGTATGGAAGAGTTGAACAGAAGAATGTCCATTAATGCATTTATTTATGCATATAAAGTCTCTTTTCTAAATTTTTTAAAATTATTTTTTAAGTTTCTGCTGTACGGTGGGTTAGTCTGCCAGAGAGAGACAGAGCAAGCGAGAGGGAGAGAAGGAAAGCAAAGACACACCCATCTAGGAGGTGGCCATCCTGTGATCCCTTCTCTTCTATTCTCCTCTTGGTATCTGGGCACTTGTGTACATGTACTAGGCCAGATTTTTAAGCCCCCGGATCCAAAACTCAAACTTCAGTAAGTCTTGGAGTGCCTTCACCACTTCATCACCTGCTGACCTCATGGACTTCTTGTAGTAGGTTATATTCTATATATCCAAATTTTGCTGCTTAGTTGCTTTTTGATTCCTTACTGCTATTTATGAAAAAAAAAACAGAGATGCACCAACTTCATTGGTATTTAGTGAAAAAAAATAAGGTGGTGGTAATTTAATAGATTAAAAATGGTCCTGTTCAGTCATTATGAGCATTTTGGTGATTTAAATACAACACAAAGTTGGAATTTATTGTTTTCTCTTGTGAGAGACAGAGCTCGACTGATCAGGCACAGTCTCTTTAAGCAGAGCAGCCTGATGATCTTATATAGGATTTTGGTGAGAGTGGAGATTCAGGATCAGCAGACCAGCAGTTGTGGGTGGGCTAATGTCTCAGAAGCAGCATGGTTATTTAATGAGAGTGTTGATCACCTGTTAGCCCTGGAAGGCACATTTATCACAGTGGATTTTTGGGGACAGACTGTCATTCCAAAGAAAGTGACTTACCTTGTTGGGTTGGTAAGTAAGGCTAATGGTCACTGTTGAATATATGTAAAAGCAGGGTGTGGGTTGAGGGGGCAGGATGGATGCACAGCAGTAAGACACAGTGATATGTGGGGCTAGTCCATATCAGAAGGTGCTGGGTTTGCATGCAGAGTTGTCCCTGAATGCCAGCTGTGAGCGTACCTGTGGTACAGGACTGGCTGAGGTTAGGGGTGAGTTACAGCATGGGTACCTGGCTGGGGTGTTGACTGTGTTGGGCATCCCTTTCTGTTAGAAAGAAATGAGTGGATTTCTGGACACCAGGTGGACTGAGGCTGCAGACCCGACCCCTCCGAACCTTCACATATCCCACCGTTCCTCCTCGTTGGACCCCAGGTTTGTTGTTTGGGACTTTAAGGCAAACCCCCACCCCACGCCACTTGCAAACCAGATCAAGCCGGCCAGTAATTCCAGACACCAGGCTGACTGAGGCTGCAGGCCCAACCAACCTGGTCCTGTCACTCATCCTCTGACCCTTTCCCATTAGCCTTTGGACTATCTGAATTTTGGTGATTTGCATAGTGCGCAGCACACTTTGCACGTTGCACGATTTCCTTTTTTCATTTTGTTTTTCTTTGCTCTTGAGGTATTGCTTATTAGGTCAGTTGGAGGCTCACCACTCCTTAGAAACAAGGAGGACTTTGGGCCATCCAGGACTAGTGGCAACAGTTAATGGCAATTGTGAGCAACAGGTAGGCCAAGCATAAGAGAAATCATCAATTTTCTAATACTATACAACTTTTAATACTCAGAGTTACCTTAAATAAGTTAGGAAGCAACATATAGATAACCTGATGACTAGGAACAATTGCAGAGGCTCAAGAAATATGAGCAACCAACAAAAGACTTCTACCTCAAGGGAAATCATCAAGCCTACATCACCCACAGACAATACAATGGACATCATAGACATGTCTGATAAGGAATTCACAATATTTGTAGTGACCAAAATAATTGAGATGGAAGAGAAAAGAAACAAGGAACTCCAGGAGATGATGAAGTCCTTTAATGACCTGAAAGAAGAAATGGATACCTTAAACAAGAACCAGATGGAAATTCTAGGATTGAAGAATGTGATGCAGGAAATCAAAACCTCCCTTGAGAGTATTAAAAGTAGGTTAGACCAGGCAGAAGATCGAATCTCTAACATAGAAGACAAAACATCTGACCTAGAAAAAAGTATCAAGAAGATTGAGAAAACAACCATGAAAAATCAGGATAATATATGAGGAATACTGGATACCATCAAGTGCCCCAACATCTGGATAATTGGTATTCCAGAAGAGGAAGAAAATAATAAGGGCCTAGATAATTTATTCCATAAAATCCTGGAAGAAAACATTCCAAATCTAGAAAGGCGTTCAAATATCCAGACTCAAGAAATACATAGGGCCCCGAGTAGAATCAACCCAAGAAGATCCTCTCCAAGGCACATCATAGCCAGACTGGCGAAAACAACAGACAAAGACAAGATACTAAAGTTGGCATGAGAGAAATGCCAAGTTACTTACAAAGGTCACCCCATCATTATCTTTCATATGGGAAAAAAGATAAAAACATTCTTCAAGAGGTTCTGAAGGGAGTACTATACCAGGAAAACTAAAAAATCAGACAGACAGTTATACAAGAAGAGAAAGCAACCAAGAAAATGGCTCACTTAAAGATAGGATCAGATACAGAAATATCGATAATTACATTGAATGTCAGTTAAGAGACAGACTAGCTGAATGGATAGGAAAACAGAATCCCTCTATCTGTTGCCTACAAGAAACTCACCTTATGGATAAAGACAGACATAAACTAAAAGTAAGGGGCTGGAAAAAGATATTCCATGAAAATGGAAATCAAAAAAGGGCTGGAGTAGCGATATTGATCTCAGACAAAATAGATTTCAAGACAAAGACTGTAAGAAGAGACAAAGGGCGGCATTATATAGTAGTAAATGGGGTAATCCAGCAAGAAGACATAACCCTTAAAAATATCTGTGCACCCAATTCAGTTGCAGCTAAATATGTGAAGGAAAGACTGCTGGAGCTAAAAGGAGAGATAGGGAGAAATACTATAATTGTTGGAGATCTCAAAACCCCATTATCTCCTATAGACAGATCTTCTAGACAGAAAATAAATAGAGAGATACAGGACATAAATGATACTATAAATTGAATGTACTTGACAGATATCTATAGAACTTTCTACCCTACATCCACATCATATAAATTTTTCTCACCCTGACATGGAACCTTTTAAAAGATAGATCATATGTTAGGACACAAATCAAGCCGTTACAAATTCAAAGGCAAAGAAACTGTATCCAGCATCTTCACTGACATTGATGGAATTAAACTCAAGATTAATTTCAAGAAACAATCCCGAAAATACACGAACACATGGACACTGAACAACCTACTTCTGAATGACTTCTTAACTACTGAAGAAATTAAGGCTGAAATTTAAAAAAATGGAAACAAATGATAATGATAATGAGTATATAAGTGTCCGGAATGTATGGGACACAACAAAAGCAGTCATAAGAGGGAAATTCATAGCAATTAGTGTGCATAAGAAAAGGATGGAAAGATGGCAAATAGATAACTTATCATCATGCCTCAGGGAATTGGAAAAACAATAACAAACAAACCCCCCAAACGCCAGGCAAAAAGAAATAATAAAGTTTCGAGCAGAAATAAATGAAATAGAAAATAAACGAACCATACAGAAAATAAATGAAAGCAAACCTGGTTCTTTGAAAAGATTAACAAAATCGACACACCATTGGCTAGACTGATCAAGAAGAAGAAAGAAAGAAACCAGATTAATCATTTTTGTGACAAAAGAGGCAACATTACTACAGATATAGCAGAAATGCAAAATATCATTAGAGGATACTATCAGTTACTATATGTCAACAAACAAGATAATTTGGAGGAGATGGACAAATTCCTGGATGCATATAATCTACCAAGATTGGATCAGGAGGACATAGAGAACCTGAATAGACCCATAACAAGCCAGGAGATTGAATCAGTAATAAATAACCTCTCAACAAAGCCCATGTCCAGATGGCTTCACTTCTGAATTCTACAAAAATTTTAAGGAAGAGTTACCCCTATCCTACTAAAATTATTTCTAAAGACTCAAAAGGAAGGACACCTTCCAAATTCAATTTATGAAGCCTCCATCATCCTCATCCCCCAAACAGGTAAGGACATGACAAAAAAGGAAAACTACAGACCAATATCATTGATGAATATAGATGCGAAAATTCTCAACAAGATACTCACAAATCGTATCCAACAACATATAACAAAGATTATTCATCACGACTAGGTAGGCTTTATACCAGGGATGCAAGGGTGGTTCAACATATGCAAGACCATAAATGTAATACACCATATTATTAGAAAGAAAGATAAAAACCATATGATCATCTCAATTGATGTGGAGAAAGCATTTGATAAAGTACAATATCCTTTTATAATTAAGACTCTCAGTAAGATTGGTATAGCACACAATAAAAGCAATCTACGAAAAATCTACAGGTAACATTGTACTGAAAAAGCTGAAAGTTTTTCCTCTGAAAACAGGTACTAGGCAAGGCTGCCCACTTTCTCCACTGCTGTTTAATATAGTACTGGAAGTCTTAGCTATTGCAATCAAAGAAGAGAACAATATTAAAGGCATTTGAATAGGCAAAAGAGTTGAAAATATCTTTATTGGCAGATGACAGGATAATATACTTAGAAGACCCAAAGGTATCCATGAAAAAACTTCTTGAAGTAATAAGTGAATACAGTAATGTGGCAATATACAAAATCAATATCCAAAAATCTCTAGCATTTCTATTTATGAACAACAAGTTGAATGAAGCAGAGCTGAAGAAAGAGTCCCTTTCACCATAGCCACAAGAAGTATAAGATACCTAGGGATAAACTTAACTAAGAAAGTCAAAGACCTTTATAAAGAAAACTATGAAAATCTTAAAAAAGACATTGAAAATGACATAAAAAAGTGGAAGGACATCCCATGCTCCTGGATTGGAAGAATTAACATAATCAAAATGGCAATTCTCCCTGATCCCAAGATATACTATAAAGCTGTGGTCATCAAAACAGCATGGTATTGGCATAAAAACAGACATGTGGACCAATGGAAGAGAATAGAGACCCCAGAAATAACCCCAAAAGCTTACAGCCAATTGATCTTTGACAAAGGATATCAGTCAGTCCATTTGGAAAAGGAAAACTTCTTTAGTAAATGGTTCTGGAAAAATTGGTATCCACCTGCAGAAAGATGAAACTGAACTCCCATCTTTCACCACTAACAACAATCAACTCAAAATGTATCAAATATCTGAACCTAAGACCTCGAACAATAAAACTGCTGGTGGAAAATGCTGGGGAAACTCTGGGAGACATTGGATTAGGCAAAGACTTCTTAAATAAGAGTCCGAAAGCACAGGCAATAATCCCTAAAATAGACAAGTGGGACTATATTAGACTAAGAAGTTTCTGCACAGCAAGGGACACAGTAACAAGTGTGAACCGACAACCCTCAGAATGGGAAAGTATTTTTGTTAAATATGCCTCAGACAAGAGACTGATAACCAAAATACATGAGGAACTCAAGTGCTTCATTCAAAAAAAAAAAAAGCCAATTAAAAGATGGGAAAATGAGCTGAACAACAATCTCTCTAAGGAAGACACATGAATAGCCAAAAAGCATACGAGGAAATATTCAACATCTGTCATCATAAGGGAGATGCAGATGAAAACCACAATGAGATACCACCTAACCCCTGTCAGAATGGCAACGATTAAGAATATAAAAAGTGATAAGTGTTGGTGCAGATGTGGTGAAAAGGGAACCCTTGTACACTGTTGGTGAGAATGTTAACTAGTTCCACCACTGTGGAGAAGAATATGGAGGCTCCTCAAAATCTACAAACAGAACTACCACTTGATCCAGCAATCCCACTTTTGGGTATTTACCCAAAAGACAGGAGAACACTCAGTCAGAAAAGTGTTTGCACATCAATGTTTATTGCAGCATTATTCACAATTGCCAAGACATGGAACCAACCTAAATGTCCACAAACTGATGAATG